>NW_009938100.1:12057-49071 GCF_000696875.1 Nestor notabilis | reverse complement strand
GAGCTTTAAGGTCCCTTCAACCCAAACCAGGCTGGGATTAAATGATGCAACTGTGGTATTTTTACCAAAACAGCAACATATCCTACTGGCTGGCAGATTGGGTGATTTATACCCCTTTAGTAAAAGGCTTCAATGCTTAATTACATCTTACTTAAAACACTATAATGTTAATTTATCTTAATTATACTTTAGCAACTCTTGCCTAACATACACACTATTATTTAAACCCCTCAGCCCATAGCTGGGCTGCGCGTGGTCCCTCAGTTGCCTCCCTTTGCTGCACTAGTGAGTCTTAAAGCAGAGCTGATCTTCAGGAGTTAATCCACACTCCGTGTTTGTATTCAAATATCAGCTCATCATTTGTGAGCTAAATCTACATGGCAGGTGTTAATTGAGTGCTAATTTACTTGAATTCCTCATCCTGAAAGTGATTAAGGGAGGAAGTGGGGCCCTGGCTGTTGGAGAGGTTGTTTGCTTTTTAGGTAAGAAGGATTAAAAACCCCTGTAGCTTGCACAGAGAGTTGGGTATTAAAAGAAAGTAAATGTAGGGAGCTGTGAGCATGTTAAAAGTCAGGCTCTGTGCTCACACAGGTTCCTTGGATTCTCATCATCTTCAATGAGGGTGCAGTATGCTCGTTCCAGAACTAAAGCTGGCTGTAAGGCATCACTGGAGATGACTAGGACGGCTTGTGTAAAAGAGAAGCAACAGGAAAACATGAGATCCAGAAGGTAGGAATTAACACTGAAAGAAGCAGAAGCTGGACTGATAGAGGCAGAGGAATAAATCTCCTGGGCTGTGCTAGAGTAACTTAATAGCACTGCCCAGCACTGCGAGGTGTTAGAAACAGCTTTTCTGCACTGCTTCAGTTTACTTTCTATGAACGGTGATGTGCTGGGTCTGATTGGGTTCTCCTGCTTAAGGCGTACAGCAAAAACTGCCTGGAAAAACGTTAAGAATCTCCTGCTTGTTTATTAGAGACTCTTAAAAGCTACTTGGGAGTATCCTCAGTGCCTGAAGCCTCTTCTTTTCCTTGGATTAAGTTGATAATCAGTATAGATTTTGTTCTTCCTCTTTAAGGCCATTGAGAAGGACACTGTAAACTGCAGCTATACAGCCTCAGAAAGGAGCTGCTAGTGACAAGTCTTGTGGAGCTGCACTTTGTAGCTTTTGTATAGAGTGGCTGTTGCTAAGCAATGATTTGGAGACTATGAGTATGAGGACTTCATTCATTTTACAGTTATTCTCAGGAATAGCTTTGTTCTGTCATCACTGTCTTTGTTGGCATTTCTTTTTGTCTCTGGTAATACAGTTGCAACCACGTACACTACGTGAGAGTTATACTCTCATGTAGCTAAATGTGGCTAACAAGGCACTTTTTGTACAGCTCATCGTTAGAGATGATTGCTTGGTTTGAGGTAACAGCAACATTTACAATACTGAGTCCTGTTCAGAATGATGTTTCAAAGCACATGGGCTTTAAAGACATTTAAATGCTCAGGGATAGGTGTATCTAGAAACTTTAATAGTTTTCTTGTTGTATCTTGAGACATGTAAATGCTCTCCAATATGTGGTTCAGCGTTGTTGTCAATCAAAAGCACTCTGCAGCTCTAGACTAGTTATGTGGTTCAGCGTTGTTGTCAATCAAAAGCACCCTGCAGATCTAGACTAGTTGATGTTTTATATAACCTAATTCCTAAAAAGCTGTTACATAGCTGATTTTGGTGGTATCTTATTTCCCCTTCATGCAGGGTGTCAGGTGCTGCAGCTCACTGGTACTGCTGCACGTGATGAACTTTACAAGCAGTTATCCTGAGCAGCAGCATCCAGAAGAGCTTCCCCACAGCTTGCTTGTTAGAAATGCCAAAACACAGGCTTCTTACTGCCTTTAAGAGGGACTTCTCCTGTTCTAAAAGGACAGGTAGCAAATAACTCCTACTGCCTTATCCCTTCCAAGAGGTAATTATGCTTATTTTATAAGGGCTTTAATATTTGCTCTACAGACAATTAGCAATGGGCCCTTCTTTGAAACAGTCATCAGGTAATGATTACAAGCAGAGCAGTGTTGTTCTGCATTAGATACTCCCAAACAGCCTTATCTTGAGGTGTTTGGACCTGGGGTAGTTGAGGGTGAGTTGGCTTGAATAGGGTCCTGCCTTCACACGCGTGGCTTGTGATGCTTGAAGGTGACAACAGCACGTGCAGGCTGCATGTAGTGAGTTTGGAGAGGGGTGTTCAGGACTGTTAAATAACTAGTTTAAAGTGGCCGAGTACATCCCAAAGTTATCTATAACACACACCACTTTCTGGCCCACGCAGCCATTTCCACACTGGTGTAGCGGGATCACTGCAGTGCAGCCTGGCACTCAGCTGGGAGGAGGCACATCAGCCTCGTAGCTCTTGCCTTCACAGACACAACTGAGGAGACTCCTCTGCAGTGCTGGGCTTGGACCTCTGAACTGTCACCGTTTGAGGTCTCTGTTAGGTCTGTAGATACCTGAGAGGTGCTACGGAAATCTGGGATGGAATTTCCAAGATGTGCATTCTGACCTGGTTTGTTTCTGTGGAGCAATTGAACAGGATAACTAATAATGCGGTAAGTGCATTACCTGCTCTGGAGCTGCATTTGGGACAGAAATTGGATTGAGTCTTGTTATGAGATGGAACACTTTGATCTTGGGGGGAAAACCTCCATCTCCTGAGTGGGGAGCATCCCTGCTGCGGCATGAGACAGTTTTCATTCTATCCAGTGGGTCACTGGTTCAGTACTTCTCCTCCACAAAGCGCTTTGCAGGTACTTCTGCACCACACATCCAGGATATTAAGTTTTATTGCTCTCATTCAGAATGGGAAACGGAAACACAAGGTGATGCCACTTGACTGAGGCTACAGAGGAAGGTGGTGGCAACAGAACTGTGCCTAGAAATTTCCCAGGTGCTGTCACCTCTGCCTCGTGCTCTGCCATAGAGCCAAAAGTCTTCTAGAGGCTAATTATTTGGGGTGATGCTTTAAGGTTACTTACAGATAGGCACGGCTGAAAACGCTATTTGCTGCATGTGCCTGTTTTCCTGTCTGGGTGTGGGGCACTGGGGATCTTTGTGATTGAATTATGGAGTCAGTAGACAGTCCATTCCCTAAGGATGGTATAAAGCTAACCCAGGATGTGATTTTGTCTTACCGCAGAGGTGAAGCCTGAGGTGAATTCTCATAAGCTCCATGAAAATCTTCAGCTTCGTTCTTGGAGTTCATCTGCCCGAAGTTCGTGGCTTCTCCTCGACTGCCCATGCCCGGGGGCTCTGTGCTGTAGGACAGCCCAGCCGGGTCTCTGTCCTTGGCTCCTGTTTGGCTGTTCCTAGGAAAGGTGGGTTTCTTCATGGTGACTTGCACAGCAGGCCTGTGGGCAGCTCCTGCAAAGCCTTCCAGCTCTTTTGCTCCTGGAAGAAGGGTTGTCCAGAGGTGAGTGGTGCTTCACCAGTACAGCAGGCTGCAGTAACAGGGGAAGGGGAACTGGTCTGTGTAGGTGGCTGGGAGTTCAACCTGTTGGGCTCTGCATAGACCAAAACCTGCACAGCTGCATTAGCCAAACCTGGCTTCTCAGCTGGCGGGCTTTGTTAGGTGCTGCACGTGTTATGTGCTGTTCTGTTTGGAGATGCTTTCAGCACAAGCCAGACAAGTCGTGTTGTGATAAACAAGGTTAGATACAGGCAGTATATTGGGCTAAGCTGGAATCCCTGAATGGATGAAGCTCAGGGATGAGACATCATTTACACCTTGTCATCCTTGACCCAGGAGGAAGAGGGGCCAAAAGCAGAAGCACAGAACAAATTGCATCCAGCTTTGAGAGGTACCCAAGCAGTCTGCATTTCTGGGACATTTCTCTTGAGCCTACAAAAGTGTTTTCCATCTGGCTTCTGCTTGTCAAATATCTGTGACTGACTGATGTTGAGCAGCAGCAGCAAATTCCCTTGTGCTTAGTTGCTCAGCTCAAAAACCCATGTGCTTACCTGGGGACACAGAGAGACGTGCACTGGATGCTGCAGATCCAAATTCATTTTCAGCCACACATTTAAATATTCCAGAGTCTTCTGGAAAAGCTTCTGTAATAACCAGGGTGCAGACTTCCTCTGAAATAACAAATTCAGGCATGCTGTTGTACTGTAAAAGCCAAATGTTAACTCATGGGAATTGGTCCTTGCAGAAGGGCTGTTACTTAAATGATGGGGCTTGGCAGCAATAAAGTGCAAAAAAAGTGATGTAAAGTGCATAGGAAGTTAAGGGATTCAGAAGGAGCAAAGCTGAGGGAAGAGTCTTTCCTCCTGTGACTTTAATGAAACAAAGCACATTTTCTTTTGCTCAATTTTGTATTCTCTTGTTCAAGTTTAAATCTAAGAAAAGATGATAGGTCAGAATGGTTGATACGTTTTCCCTTAACATACAGGGTACTGTGCTGAGAAAAACATCAGGGTCTTTTGGGTGCTTCTGTCAAAACTAAGAACTCGACAGCTCTAAATCTGACACTGGATGTGATCTCTGGCTACTCGTTGAGCATTATGGTTTTATATTGGATGAGGTGAGAAAAACTAAGTGTGGGTAAATAACTGATGAGATGTCTGACAAAAAATGCACTGTGTACTTACCAGGAAGTGCTGATGAACAAGCCTCTGCTCAAAATAAGAGAGAGAAAATTCCAATGGTTATAATGCCAGAACAAAGACCTTCAGCCCTCACTCCCTTTCCCACCTCAGCTGCCACCCCTTTCTGGCCATCAAGAGAAATATCACCCAGATAGGTGAAGCTCAGGTGCGGCTGGGAACCTGATGGTACAAACACCTCTCCACTGAGGTGATGCAGAAAGAGCTCCACTGATTGTGGAGTTAGTTTCTGTGAATTTGGAGACTGGAGCTATGAGCTCATGCTTGGAAGTATCATAAATGGTTTAAAATGTGCTTATATTTCTGAAGTTCATCAGTAGTTATAATATACAAGGCCTCCATGGCTGAGTAGTACTTCCATTAATAACTAACAGCAGGGCAGGCTTCTCTCATCGTGCCTGACCTGCTCACACGTTGCCAGGGGAAGCTCTGGCACCCCAGTCTGTGACTTCAGCTCATCGGATACTTGTAAACTGAGCTCTGCCTCTATCTCCTGACTTTTCCAGCAGTTCTTGTTCCTGCCCTCTCACTGCCCCAGTGAAACGACATGAGACAGGCACAGGAATACCTACTTTTCCGTAGGATTCGGAAATCAGCAGAGTCTATGATCTGGTCATATTCTCTGTACCAGTGAACCTGTAAGGTGGGTGTAGCGCGAACGCGACACTCAAACACCACTAACTGACCCTTCGTAGCTCGTATGTTTTGTAGACCCTGGAGGAGGAAAAGAAGGTGTTAAATGGCTGATAGAAGCATTTCGCCATTGAAGTAATTATTATGGAATGATACATCCTTCAGTGAAGATGATCGTCTCATGCCCATGTTTTTATGTGACAGTAGTTGATTGGATTCTAAATGCATTTGCAGTGGGTTGTGAGTGGAGGTTTTTCTCACCTGCAGACCTGTGCTCATCAAAAAGCTTTAGCTTACTTATGCATTTAAATAATGAGATAAATGCAGGCAAAACATCTATTCCAGTGGATACAACATTGTAAGGGAGGTTACTATGAGAGGTTCCCATCCAGCCTCCTTTGTAGGAAGTAAATGAGATGAATTCATGTGAGTGGTTCTGTCTGTCTGGATCATTTACTAATTAAGACGTTCATTTGAGAGCATCACTAATGAAGCATCCTGGCTCTTTTGAATTGTAAATGGTCCAATGTTCCAGCCTCAAATACCTTTGGAAGGAGCAAGCAAACTCAAAATCTAATGTTAGTAGCTGCAGAACAAGCTGTGTTTCGGAGAACCCGTGCTCTTTACCTTTGTGAACACAGGAGTGCTTCCGTAGGCAGACCCGGTCAGGCTCGCTGAGGGACTCTGCATCTATATAGCAAAGAAAAGTGGGTTTTGTAGCTTGAGTTTCTCATATACACAGACCCAGCTGTGTTGCTGGCACTTTACTTTGAAACAGAAGAAGATGTCAGTGTGTTTTATCTATTGTTCATGTGCCAGCCTAATAAATACCATGTGGAGAGGCTCCACTGAAGTGCTCCAAGAGGAAATGCCTCCCTGGATGGTGAACACCAAGTTAGCGGAAAGAAGAGCTGATAACCAGTAAATGCTGATGGTCCAGCCAGTTAGTGGCCCATATCTTGTAGTCTCTATTTAAAAAGTAGTGCTACTTGCCAGTAGTTGTCCCGTTGTACAGACATTCCTAACTGGTTTAGCTCATCCTAGCTCTAGCTCTTCTTGGCTTGTGTGGTGTATGTGGGAACTACAGTGAGGCTGAATGCAGGGAAAAGAGCAAGAACTTTGGTCCTCTGCCTGTCGTTCTCCTTTAAAGTTCAGCTGAGGTACAGGTTATAATAGGGTCTCTATTTAAGCAAGAAAGGCAGTTTTAAGATGATCTAATACTTGCAGTCCAAGATACGTGCTTATTCCATGGTGGAGTGTTGATGGGCATTCAGGGCAGGACGGAGACAGACACTTTCAAAGGCTGATTATACTTGACCCAACAATGTTTGTACTTACTTTGACATTCCTCTGTCCCTGCCAAGATGCTGGGACTTGCAAGGAGGCTTAGCCTTTGGATTTACGCTATGAACCTGGAGAGAGAAACATAAATCAGTGTTTAGAACTGTCTCCTTTTCCTTACAATGCAGTCATAGCTCTGTTTTGTGAACTGAGCATACACTGGTTGGAGAGCAGGAGGTATGTGCCAGAGAAAACGGGAGTATCCTTAGTATTCGAGAGCAGGCTCAGGTCACCTCCAGAGCACGGAGACATTTAACCAAGGTTGTTGATGTGGATCCAAGCCACCTGTGAAACCTGGCTCCATGGTGGACTTAGGGTTTTTCTGCCTTTAGATAGAAGAATCTAAAGAAAACCCTTGTTACTTTAGCTGAGGTGCAAACCACCTACCAGATCCTTCTCGCATGGGTTCTGTAGCATACTGGGTTGACACACAAAAAAGTGGTTACTGGTAGCTTGTTAGCTCACAGTGGCAATAAAAACCTTACAGATTTCATCTTTATTTCCCTTTTATTATAGCAAGAGAGACTTCTTTTGATGGATACTGCAGGCTAACGCTCCTGCTTCTCCTGGGCTCAGCTGCATCGGTAAAACTGCCTGGCTTGATAAATAACTTGGAGCAGAGCAGCAGTGCTGTTGTCATACGCTCTGCTTTGGGAGTGAACATTAAAAAGGTGGCTTTGGACTGAGAGACAGCAGCATGTGTGAGACATGGGGATGGTGCTTCTGTGTCTGCCTTGAGCTACAGCTGTGGGGAAGGAGTTGAATGTGGTTTGTCAGCAAGGAGAAGGCGTGGAATTAACTGAACTGACTTTCTGCTGCCTGTAGGAGCAATATATGTCCCCTGGTGATCTGTTTGGTGTGATGCAATACTCTTGACTTGCTGACTTGCTAAAGGATGCCCTGGGATACGTGTTCCCCATCTGTTAATCCAGCCTTTCACCATCTCTCCCATCTTAGCACCTGCGGCGTCAGATTCAGAGCCTTATTCTACATTGACTGGTAGCTGATGTTGTCATGTCACTACCAAGTCCTATGTTTGTGTCTGTGGTCATACAAACAGCACCTTGAGGTATTGGCAGATGGTTGCAAAGCTGTTGTTTGTTTAGGGATCAGTTGCTAAGGCCACTGTAACTGTCCCCTTGTGAGCTCCTGCCTGTTCAACCACTGCGGCAGCTTTGCTTTGTGCTTGCAGCCTGCGAAGTATCAGATGTGACCGGTCATGGCTTGGCAGGTCAGAAGTCTCTCCTTAAGGTTGCAGTTGTTTCACTGCATGTGACAGTGCTCTAGGTCACACCAACCTATGTGTTTCTTCAGGGTCTGGATCTTACACTTGATGCTCCCAGTTCTGTATTGTATTGTTTGGTACTTACAACATTTGTAACACAGTAAGTAGGGTACCTGCAAATTTGGGGTCATCCAGCTGACTGTCACCCTATCTTGCAGTTGTATTTGTAGCTATACAGATAGGTGCTTGGTGTAGAGATATGATATCAACAGACTTGGATTTAGTTACCTCAAACAGGTCTGTGGGCTACAAAAGCACCCATCTCATCACATAAAATCAGTGCACGCATCTGAACTCTTCAGAGGCTTTGCGTAACTGTTTGGTCCGAATAATGTACTTGAGATCTGCTCTCTCTCCTGCTTTCTGTCACTTTCCAACCCAGCCATAACTGATTACAGTGAAGATGTTTTGCAGCCTGGTTGGATTTGGCTGGGATAGTGACATGAAACAATCACTGCTTTAAGGCAGTCAGACACGTCTGATGAGAATAGTGGGTGTCTCACTCAGACCTGCAGTAAGTTCCCCTCGTTACACATGTGCTTGGACCACCCGTGGCTTTCATATTCCTGTCTGTGGTTCTTGGGTTATACGTGTCTCTCAAGCAGCTCAAGGATGGCTCCTGTCCAAGGTTATGTCATGTGCCCATCAACAGGGCTGTGCCGTGATGCAAGGACAGCTTGGATGTGGGAGGAGGGCCTGGGAAGCCAATGTTATTGAGTTGCCCTGGGTACCCGCCGCAAACCAGTCCTGGCTGTGGTCCACCACAGATCCCTGTGGCACTGATCCCATTGCCTCCTTGCAGTCATCAGGTAGTGCTCAGCACAGTCAGTTTTCGGGGCCTGTAAAATTACCTGATCGGTTCTTTCTCCAAAGAAAAAGGGTTGTGAAAAATGGGACATGTGCAGACTCTGAAAGGAGTTCCTGGGCTGACGTATCTGCTTTAGAGGTTGTTCCACTCAGCAGAAACAGCATCAACAAAACTGCATTGGAGGATCTATGCCCCTTTTGTTTCTGTACAACAAAAGACTTAAATCTCCTATAGACTTGCCACCATTCTTGGGTGTTCCACTCTGTTTCCAAGTCTGTGATCAATCAGGTAAGACACACACAGAAACAGAAGGCACAGCCGTGTCCCTTAGCGAGAGTAAGTGGGGTGGTCAGAGGCAGGCTGTGGTTTAAGATCAAAGCACAGTCAGGTACTCCAGGAGGTTTGCTCTGAAAAGCTGGACACCCTTTATCTGGAGTGATAAGACAGAACCTGGAGAGAGCTTGGTCTAGTGAACTGAGCAAGATCAGCTTCTGACAAGTGTCCAGCTGTGATAAAACAGGGACTGAACTTTAGCAGGAATAGCTCTAACGTACAGATTTGTGCTCAAGACAGTGACTCAGTTGTGTGGCTTTAGTTCCTCAATGCAATGATCACTCCTAAGACCTGACATGGCAGAGTCCGTGGCCCAAAGGTGATGGCTGTGAGTTGCATGTGAACCTGGACTGATGCCATGTAACATGCCAAGCAGTGTTCAGGCAGCTATATAGGTGATGCTGCAGCTGCCAGTGCTTGAGGAAGGCTGGGCTGATCTCTTGCCAGTGCACATCCTACAAGTTCAACTGAGATGAGACCCCATCATTGGGAAGTCTGTGCTTGGCTGCTGAAGTCCACAATGCTCGCAGCACCCTGGTTTGTAGACAAGCTCATCCTTCACACACATGGTTTATATTCAGTGCTCAGTTCTCATCTTGTTCTGTGTCCTTCCACTTCACAGTTTGCTTCTTGTGAGTGTGTTGGATGCTTTCACTGTTAATACTGGATTTGGATAATGGAGAGTTCATGGGAATAGATAAATGGGTTATAAGCTTCATCACCAGAATGGTCATTGGTTTAGCCTGAATTTTCTGGTTTTGATTGAGACTTAATGGCATTGGGGCTTAGGAGATGTGATAAACCAGGAGACTTTCAGGTGTGCTGAACGTGGTGGCTGATGCTGCTTTCAAGGGTAGGGTGAATTTGGGCGAGGAAATGTATGGAGGGCATTTGGGCACGGGCTGCAGTGCTGACCAGCCCTGCTGCTACTAACTGGTTTCACGTGATTGAAGTAGGGGGCTTCTGTGCCAGCGCGAAGCTGTCTTGTGTGTGAGGCTGTGCCTGTGGCTGTCCAGCTTAGCAGTAAAAATGAGAGAAGGTCATCCAGCTCCCAGGAAAACACTGAGAGGTCACTCTGTGGTAGCTGCTTCTCTCTGACATGACTCTTTTTCTTTAGTTATGAGTGATGCTCCAGGCTTCTTTAAGTATCTGTTTCAGACTCCTGAGATCCTGTTCCCGAGTCCTCCACACATGATGTGTCCCTCTCTCTGGGTTTGCCTTACTGAGCACAGAGCTTCCTACTGCGGGTCACAGATCCTCTTCATATGAGAGTAGTGACTCACTCCAGCAGGGTGCCCAGAGGAGCTGTGGCTGCCCCATCCCTGGCAGTGTTCAAGGCCAGGTTGGACACAGGGGCTTGGAGCAACCTGCTCTAGTGGAAGTTGTCCCTGCCCATGGCAGGGGTTGGGACTGGATGAGCTTTAAGGTCCCTTCAACCCAAACCAGTCTGTGATTCTATGAAATGTTGGCACTACACAGCTTGCGCCCTTGAAAGAATATATAGCCAAGGTTTTACCTTGGTGAGTCATTCCAGCAGTCCTAGTGTCTCATGTAAATGTCAGCCTTTACTTAGTGTAACTCTAGATCTTTGTGAAGGGGACAGAATTAGACTCAGCCAAATGAAGAGTCCAAGGACCTTTGCAACCCAACACCAGAATGATTACAAGGTACATACAGATCACGCTGTTGACACAAACCATAATGATGACATTCTAGCATTACCTGAATAGTTGACATGGCTGCAGAATTATGCTATATGCAACACTAGGCCAAATTTAACACAGGGTTAGGAAAGTATTAAAGCTGCATGAAGGCCTTTTGCCAGGTGTTTAGATCATGGAAAAGCCATTAAATCTGTTTTGGGAACAAAATGAGCATCTGCTGGATCTGAAATACACTGCGTTGTAAAGAGTGTGTAGGGTGGAGGAGTACATGTTAGAAGTTGTGCTTGAAAGTGGGGCAGACCTAGACTGCATCCTCGTATTAATGTACCAGCATTAAAAACCAGGCTCAAATAGAGATATAACAACTTTCAGTCAGTTTGAAAGCAGTGCATTTTGCAAGCCATCTGCGTGTACCTGATGGTGTTACTCATTTTCATAGAGGTGTCCAAGCTTTGGGAGTGGATGCTAGACACTTACATTTCTTGTGGTACTACCCTGTACAGCTTAACAGTGATATGAACATAGGACTGCAAAGAATGAGGCTCTCCCAAAGGCAGTGGGCTGGAGAAATCTCTGTCTGGAGCTGTATTTCTTCTGTGCCATATGGCTAAATGGGGAAATTATCACTCCTTCAGCAGTGAGCTTTCTAGTTGTGAGTTACTTGGTGATGTGACTGTGTGATTTGAAAGTGGCTTCTCTGTTGCTCCTGGGGTGTGAATAACAGGGCTTCTGTAGGAAGTGAGAAGAGTGTGATTTGATTTGCTTCTCTTCCCACGCACCAAGGGTCCTGCTTGGATTGCAGGGAAATGTGTGATGGTTTCAGATTGTGCACTGATTTCCTAAAATGAGTGTTCTCTGGGAGGGGAAATGGGCAGGTTTGCAGCAGCTGAGATATAACAAAATATAGAAGATAAGCAAATAGCTGGAAGAGGTTATTATAGCCGTAGATAAGGTATTTACAGAAATGCAGGCTCCTGGTTGGATTCGAGACTTGCCAATTGTATTTTCACAACATAGAACACTGAAATTTACTATTCCAAATGCTCCTTTTCTGTGGATTAGGTTTTTAATGTCACCCATCAAGCAGGGAGCATATTAGATTTGCATCTCAAAAACTGTGTGCAGCACTCCTGGGGGCATTACCATAGGTGCTGTTCAGGAAGGACAGAAAGGTGCACTGGCTTTCCAAGGACAGGGATTAACAAAGACTTTGAAGCATGGAGAACAGCACCCTGCTGAAATGTGTGTCCTGTGCTTCGTGCTTGAAAGTCTTCGTAAGCTTAAGATGAGTTCATGCATTGTACAGAGCAGAATGTCGCAAGGAGAAGAACATCAGTGATCAGAGACAGGCTGAGAGCTGTTCAGCCTGAAGAGAAGGCTCTGGAGGGACTTTAGAGCAGCTCCCAGTGCCCAAAGGGGCCACAAGAAAGCTGGAGAAGAGCTTTTGACAAGGATCTATAGGGACAGCTCAAGGGGGAATGGCTTTAAGCTGAAAGAGGGTAGATTTGGAAGACATTAGGCAGAAGCTCTTCCCTGTGAGGGTGCTGAGGCGCTGGCACAGGGTGCCCAGAGAAGCTGTGGCTGCCCCATCCCTGGCAGTGTTCGAGGCCAGGTTGGACACAGGGGCTTGGAGCAACCTGCTCTAGTGGAAGGTGTCCCTGCCCGTGGCAGGGGTTGGAGCTGGAGGAGCTTTAAGGTCCCTTCCAAACCAAACCATGATCTGAATATAATGGCACTTGGGCAATGGAAAAATAGGAAAAGCAGAACAGAAACTTAATCTTGGAATTACTTAAGGCACATCCCTGTGTATGTCTCTCATGGCCGTGAGGTCTGTGGGATGTTGGTATCCGTGGGCAGCATGCAGGGGTACATGTACTCAGGGTGGTTTTGCTCATGGTACATCCCACTCCAAGAGCAGTGTGATGAGATGGGGCCTCAGAGTCTCTCCCTTCAAACCACCTTTTGCTTGCCCTGAAGGTCCCTGATCCAGCCCCTGGGTGCGAGCGGAGTCGCTCCTGGCGTGGCTCTGGGGCCGCCTAGTGGGGTCCAGGCCATGTGGGAGAGCCGGGCTGTCCATCCGGCAGCTGGGAATGGCTCACAAGCAAGGGCTGAGAGGGAATTAATTTTATCCCTCATATTTCATGCCTCTTCCGAGCACAGCTGCTTCTCAGGGCTGGAAAATCCTGGCTTTCCCTCCCCTTGTCTGGATAACAGCTGAACTGCCGGCAGACACTGGACACTTGAGTCAAACTGGAGTTCCTAGAACCAAGTGACTAACCCCCTTTTTAAGCACCGACACTAAAAGATGCCTTGAGCTTATTTTAAGAGATGCTGAGCTTCCACTTGCAGTCAGCAGCCTCCATACTTGCTAAAGTGAGTAGATTCTTGTCAAACAGAGATCCTGCTCATTTCCTTCCTTCCCTATAAGACCCCCCCCCAACCCTACCCCACTTCTTTGCATGCCAGAGCGCTACAGGAAGGTGGAAGGATTTTGAGCCCAGCCTGCCTGGCACGTGAAGACTGCAGACCCTGGGGAGTGCAGTGTGTGAGGGCTCTGGTGCCGTGGCTGCACCCCACAGAGCACATGCAGTGGTATATCTGAGGTCCCTGGGCATCCTGAGGCACCCGCCTGCTCTTTGCTGCCCGTGCTCTGTGTGCCTTTGGTGTTCACATTGCACCTCCCAGGAGCTGTGTTTGGTGGAGGTTGGGTGTCCTTTAGGTGGACCCCGAGGACAAGTGTTCAGTGCTATGGAAAGAATATTATTGGGAGAACCTGGGAATAGCCATTTCTGCACTTAGGATGCTCTGTGGTATCAAAGCTAGACAGCTACTTACTGTAAGCTCTGGGGAAGCACCTACAGGCTTTTACTGGCTCTGGGTTACTACTTTCTAAGGACTCTGTTGTCAGAGCTTGGGTGGAGAGCTGATGCACTGGGGCAGTGCTGAGCTGCTCTGGTTTGGTATAATCTGAGAGCCGTGTGCCTGGTCAGTTCCCCTCCTGCCTCCATGAGCCCAGCTGAGGGTGAGGAGGGGAGGAATCAAGTTCTGCTCTCCCTTTCGCTGCAGTCTGCTGGAAGATGCTCTCCCTATTCCTCCATGGATGCCTGCAGTGAATAATGAAACAGAGCCTCATCCTTAATCCATAAATACAACCCGTGGTCTTTCCTTTAAAGTAGCAAGTTATCACAGCACGCTCTGTAGCCAGCAAGCGTGTTAACCTCTCCTCCTAGAACACAAGGATAACTCTCCTGTGAGCCACACAGAGGATTAGGTTAATGGAGCCAGTGTGGCCAGCTCCATCCTTCTTGCGGGGCACACCTGCAGAGGAGGTGGGTTTGTCATTCCCCCAGGCTTGGGAGAAGGTTGGAATAGTGTGGTCAGTGTGTAGCTGTGTGTGCCCCAGGGCTTTGCTGTCAGGCTCTGGTGATGACTTGCTGCTGCTGCTGTCCGTGGCTGTGCTGTTACGTTGGTGCTTCCTGCAGAACACGGTGTGTTCTGAGCTCTGCTGTCCCCAAACCAGACCTGTCACGTGTGTCCCCCTTCCCCTGTGAACTGCAGCAGGGGATGTCTTTACTGAACCAGTTATCCCCAAAATGGACAAAGAGCCTTTTGTGTCTCAGAGCCTCTTGCTTTTATTTAGCTGATTTAAATAGTTTTGAATAGGAATAAAGTATAACCTCAGGTGGGAACACATTCCGAGGGGACGCCTGCAGTCTGGTAGCAGTACTGAGGAATGTGGGATAGCTTTTGAAGAGCCTGCATAATGTTTTCCTCTGAAGTGCTACACAAAGCAGCATGTGCTATAACTTCTGTCAGCTCCTGTCTCACAGGTGTGTTTTGGGTGGTTATCCCACAGCGTGTCCTGACTGGTGGTCTGATGCTTCTGCCGTATAAACCTGTTGTCACCAAAGCTGGTGAATCCAGAGATGAATCAAAGCTCCTGAGCCTGCTTGTCCTCTCTTCCCACTGCTTGTGAGGTCCCTGTGCTGCCCGTGTTCTTGTTGTGCAATGGAGAAGGCTGCAGTGACAATGGAGGTGAGTGGCTGGGCTTCACGCACTGTGTCTGATCTCTAGTGCCATAAGTGTGCTTCCAGCCTGTGCCCCAGGCAGGGAGCCTGTGCACGGGAACAGCAGCACTTCATCCTCCAGGCTGCCCATCGCTGCCCCACATCCCTTTGCATCTGTGCCCTAAAACCCCTCCCTGGGTTCAGCTCCACCAGCACCACTCACGCTGGGCACACGTTCATCCAGAACCATGGCTGGGGGCTCTGCTTCCAGAATGGGGCAGAGTCAGCGGGTGAGGTCTGAACTTGTTCGATTGAACAAGAACCCCAGGATCCCCCCTGGAGACTTCTGCTTGGGGGCAGTGGTATTTAAAGCTCTCTGCTCTCTGGTTTCTCTGACATGCCAGGGGATGTTTTTAGCTCGCTCGTCTGCTGACAAAGGAGCATCTGTCTGAGCTGCTGGGGAGAGACATCCCCGTGTCAGTGGTGTGAGGATCTGACCAGAGGCATCACACCAGCACTGAGGGGTTTGTGGTGGGCACATGAAGCATGGGGGCAGCCGCTGCTCATCATCTGCATCACTGCCTGCAGTGCCATGGGGTGGGCAGGCCTGGGGGTCATCCCATTGCATGTGCTGCAGTATCCCCACAAAGCCTGAAACAGGGACCTACCTGTTGCACTGTAAAACACCATGTTTTTAATAAATCCTGTTCCAGCCTCAGAGCTTTTACACAGGGATAAATCGTGCATGAAAAGTGCAAAGAATCAGAGTATCACTAAACACTGTGCTTCAGAGGCGTGTCTGTAGAACTAAGGTGTGGACTATGAAGTGCCAAGTCCCAAACCTGTCATTATTCAAGTTACCTAAATGAAGCCATTGCTGTACAGTCACGGGAAGCTTTTTCTAGGGAAATAACCTTACAAAGCTCAAGCCACTTCATAGAAACTTGAACTGGCAAAAAGTGTTACGTACTATTAAATAACTTGCATGGATGTTTCTTGAATGAAACACAAACGTACACCTGGTCTAATAGTTATTTTCTGTCTGTAGGAAGCACCAAGGCTGGAGTGTTCAAGCTCACAAACACCTCCTGTGACAGTGAATTGCCATGCCCTGTGCCCAAGGAGGACAAAAGGTGAGTTTCAATGAATGGCCACAGCATTTGGGCTTCCATAAGGTACCGTGTGTCCGGGTTGTGCTGAGCAGTGAATCCTCATCGCTGGGGAGCCCACGCAGGCTGACGGGGGCTGCAGAGCCAGAGCCCTCCAGGAGATGTGACCAGGCTAATTTTAACTGCATGGGCACCATCTGATATGGAAGCAGCTGGTGTCATACAAACCTGCAGGCAGCACAGTGCATCGCTACAGCAACTATGTTCATTTCCACCCAAAGGCAACCTAGAAAGCCAGGCTTGATTTCAGTTTGTGCTTGACCCAATATCAATCAGAGCTGCAGCTTTGTAACCATAGATGTGCAGAGACCAAGCTCTTAGATTTTAATGCCATTTCATTAGAAAAGGGAGCCATGACTCGTTTTTCTCACCCCGTGTTGCATTTTGTGCTAGTACATACCTGTTCCTGTTTACATCATGTGGAGAGGATTTCTGGTCATACCCTCTCTGTTCCCCTCTTGTGTAAAGGTCTTCTACAGGTAAGAGCTTATCTAATGAGAGCCAGCAAAGCCAGCACCATACCTCCACTCTATACAGTTCCCAGGGCTATGAAAAGACTCACACTGAGAAGATGCATTATATTTTCTGGCCACTTTCTTCCCTGTAGCAATCTCTGTCCCTTCTCTTTTGTTTTTGACCTGCCTGTGAGCCACGTATAGGGGGTGGCTGTGGAGCCCAGCCAATGCTCTCTGTGCAACTGAGCCGCTTCTCAGCTGACTGTCTTGTGGACCACTTGCCTCTTCTCTCAGCCCAAGGTACTAAATGAGGTATTTGGTGGACTGGCTGCTTGCAAAACACCTTGTTAATGTAGTGAGATGTTAAAGGGGGCAAAGCTCATGGCTGCATCCCTTCTCCATGTGCTGTGGAGCTGGGATGCACTCTGGTTGGCAGTGGAGTCCTCCCTTGGTTTGGAAACCACAGTTCCTGGGTTTCCTTGGTGTGAGGGCAGGAGATGCTCACACAGGCAGGAGGACTGAGCCAAGCTTGCTGTGGGGTTGGAGCTCCTGGTTTGCTAAGATGCTCAAGTGACCACCCTTGAGAGCCCACAGGTAAGAGCAGAGCTCGGTGTGCCAGAAAGGGCAATGCTGCTATCAGAAATCAAAAATCACATCCCTGCCTCTCCTCCCCACCCCTGAAAAGCCCTCAAGCAACGTGAGAACACGATTATTGTGCTAGAAATTAAAGTGTTACTCACCTCTCTAAGCCATCAGTTTGGGCTTGGGGCTCTTGCTGCCAGCGCTGAGTCTTGAAGTGGGAAGTCTCCTCTGCACCAACTCCCCTCTGAGCACTGAGGCTGTCTGGGGTGGTGGGTTACACTTCTAATGTTCAGATCCCTGCTTGTGAGTGATGGCATGGCGGGAATGTCAGCTGGATGGGAATAAACTGCAGCAATTTATTCTCCCCAGCCTGTTTGGAAGTCAGCAGAGCGGCACCATTAGCTGCAACAAAACAGCTCCACTGTGATGAGATACAACAGTGGCCAGATCTGGAGCTACTCATAAGTTAGCGTGCTGGTAGTCCTGAATGGTGGAAGGATGCCAGCTCAGGTTGATTGTGATTCTCTACATTGAAAGAGAGCCAAGAAAGAGAAGTGTAGTGAAACTTCATTAGAAGCAGGACTCATACAGATCTGGAATGTAAAGAATTTCCTATTCACTTGGAACATAAAGAAAACTTGAGCCTCTTTCCTCTCCCCAGATGCTGAGGAATGCAGGGGGATAGCTTGGGGCTGGTGGAGCCAGTGCATGTCGTACTGGCCTGAACAGTTTCACATTAGCATCCTTCAGACCTGGTAGAAGAGCTGTGTAAAGCTTGTGGGAGCTGAAGTAATGTCCTGATGATGGCAGAAGCACAGTGCTGTTATGTGCTGAGATTTCAAGCAAGGTGCTTTACCCAGTGAGGTACCATGTAGGGGAAGGAGCTGAAGTGCGGGTTGGTTCTGTGCCCAGTGCCAGTGCAGCGAGTTTACAGGGAATTCCTGTGCTCCAAATCACAGTTAACAGCTCATTTGGAGGAACAGCTTTGTGTAGATGCACGAAGGGCAGGAGAGATCCCCAAGCAAAGCTGCCCATTGCTCTCACGGGGTCTATAAATCGATTGGATCTTGTCTTCTGCCGCAGTCCCAAGGCTGAAGGGGTGTTAGACCGTTCAGTCTTGGCATTGTCAGCCTTCACCAATTCTGTGACCCAGCTGCTTTGCAAAGCCCTGCCCAGCAGCCTGAGGTACACTGAATTAGTCCCCTCCTGGGGGGTGCTGGAGGTCTTCCCCATATTCCCATTTGGAAAATACAACTTGCCACTGGGTTTCCTGCAGGCTGAAGCTCCTGAGTTTCTCCAGTTACCTGCCTGCTTCATTCATGCTGAGTGCCAAAAGCTGTGTGAAAAGGTATAAATCACCTCTGGCTAAAGCATCTCTCCTGGCACTGTGACTAGTGGTTGTATCATCTTTTTGTGTCACTTTGAATTGCATCAAGGCCATCTGGGCCCAAGGGTGTGTGGATCCTGCCCTCCAGCATGGACTGTGGTGTAGGGATGCTCTGGGAGCCGCCCCTGCTTCCTTTGGCTGTCTTTTGCCTCTCTTGTTCTCATCTGTGCTTGAAGACCTCTGGGGGGTCTTGAGCTCCAGGGGTGCTGCTCTCCCCCTCCTGCGCGGGAACTCTGCTGCGAGCCAGTGGGATTTACTTGGATCCTCTGGCTGGACAATCCAGCCCAAGCAATTCCAACTATTGCTCATCTCTTGATGGTTTAACGCTCGGATGAACTTCTGACGCTGGCTCGAGTGCAGGGGGGTGGGAAGAGACCGGCTTATTCCAGCCATCTTAAACCCTTCCCAAAATGGGAAAGCAGCTGGCGCAAAGACCACAAGTGCTGGGGCCCTTCTTCCTGAAGTGCTTTGTCAGGGGCCTCTGAAGTGACATTTCAATTTACACCACATCAAACTCGGGGACAGAGGAGTAGTGGTTTGGTTTGCTTTTTCCCAAATTCTTACTTTTCCAAAGGGATTTCTGCATGGAGGAATGTAGGTAATAAATGGTCCCAGTGTGAAAATGATTGGACCTGCCCTGAAACTACGTGTCTTCATGGGCAAACTGGTGTCTCAGGTAGTTTTGACAGTAAGAATTGAGTTAGTTCTTATGGTGGATTCAGAGTTCAGGAAGAAACTTCTCACTTCTGCAAGGAAGTCCAGCACACATTCCCACTCCTGTGTGAAGAAGCTGAGTGTAACAACTGCTGTTCACAGAGAGCTTGGCATAGGGAGGGAGCTTGGCAGCGCTATGGATTTCGGGAGAGAGAGGAGCTCCAGGTAGCCTGGCAGCCCCAGGGGTCTTTCCCAAAGAGTGGTTTAGCTCTGGCTGTCAGAGGCTGGCTTAGGATATCAACTGAAAGAGAAGGCACTGAGCAGGCGGGCGGGCAAGGATGCTCTTCTACATCTGCATGGTTGAAGGTGGTGGTGCCCGTTGCTGGTGATAGTCGGGGCTGGTTAATAGTCTCCTGTTAACTCTAGGAGATCCTCAGTGTAGTGCAATGGACCTGATTGCAAGTAAATAGTAATCATCTGCCAACAGAAAAGAGGCCTGGGGAGGTTTAAATCACGTGGAGGTGCCATTGCCAGAAGGTGTCAGAGCCTGCCTGTGGTCCAGAGGCAGTGGAATGTGCTGGGAGGCTCCCCAAGCCCTTCCTATCTTCTCCCCACTGAGGTCTCCAAGTGGGTGGTAAACTCCAATAGGCTCAGCCAAGTCTGACTGATTACACTTAACCGAGACTGTCTGAGAGCAGCGGTTGTTGGGCTGCCTCCACCTTTGACAACACACTGCTCCAACCCCAAAATGGGCTTGGTACAGCTCCTCTGGCTTCAGTAACCTGCTCTTACTGGTTGTTCCACTGAAGACCTGATGTTCTCACTGAGCCAGACATCTGTAGTTTTAGCCTAGATGCTTATCGTGGGTATCTCGGTGTAAATTCAGATTATCTCTGATGATGTTAGGCAAATACTTGTTTAAATTATGCTGGCACGTATGTGTAGACTTCAAGGGGATTGAGCAAGTGTGGTGGAAAAGCCTTGCAGATGGGCTTGAGTAATATGGAACCATGATATTGAGTAACAAAAGTGGCATTTCTGGCACAGGTCCTCAGTCATCTGCCAGTATTAACTCTGAAAGCAGCTTAGCAGAGGTGCCTGTTTGCTCTCCACACACTGAGTCCCAGGAGCAGCGTTTTCGTGGGGAGACTGACTACCCTCAAATTAAATATCACTGACAGCTTTGCAATAGAGACGTTCCTGTGTGATGCCTCGAGGCATCCTCTTCTTGGATGATCTTACAGCTCTGCTTCTGGCAGCATTCCCTTGGGTTTGACTTCAGATATTTTGACATATCCAATATATTTTCCACTGTAATTTAAACCTCTGCCAGTCTGGGCTGTACAGACTTATCTATAGGCAATCTGAGGAGTGGCGAGCACGGCTGGATGTTTGCCAGTCCTGGGTAGGACACTTACCCTGGTATCTATAGAGACAGTGCATTGATGTGCCCCCAGCTGGGTCCTAACAAGCCTCTGCAGGTTGCATCATGATAGGGCTCCACAAAGCATGTCAGAACTGTATGTGAGTTTCCCCCATGGGTGGGGGTCTGGGTTTTATCCAGCTAGAGCTGAGATGTTGCCAGAGAGGGATGTTTTATCCTGGCCTTTCCCTAAGCACCCTAGAGCAGAAAAGATTGCATTCATCATGGTCTCTCCTTCCACTCCCCACCACGACAGTGGTTCTTACAATTGGCTTTTCCCTTTGATGCTCAGGAGACAGAGACAATTTACTGGGGTAGAGAAGATGGCTAAAACCAGAGGCTTTGACCCAGCCAGAGCTGGTCAGAACAAATGCAGCGTGTGGATCGCCCGCGCTCCGCTCGCGCCGCCCGGACGTGCTGTTTATAGCTCCCTCTGCATACCCCAAACACCACCCCGGCAGCTGCAGCTCCCCGTGGCCACACAAGCACCTCTGGCCCTCAAGTGGGCAGGTTTCAATGCCCATAAGCAAGGACACTTCAAAAGTAGGTGGTCTGTGCACTGCCATAAATGCTCTACCTGCCTTCTCTGCGTGGTGCAGCACCTTCATCAGCGGGTGGTGGCTGGGACGGGCAGGGGGAGGCACACACAGTGCCTGGTGTGAAACCTGCGCGCAGCAGGCTCAAGTGCTGAAGGCAGAGCACAGTTGTCAGTATAAATAACCCTCTGCACGGACAGTGGGAATGATTCTTGGACAAAGCAGCTGAACTGGGCCCCAGCAAAATAATATCCTCCTTTGTCAAACTCAAACCAGTATCCCGGGAGCTGCGTCGGGTCTGGATGCAAACTGGGCATCTAGAGAAGGCAGTTGTTGTGTTTGAGTCCCGCAGGACACAGGCTGCAGTGGTGTCCCCCTTAGCAGGCAGGGGGCAGATCCCCTGTCTCTGTGCTGGGTAGAGATATCCCAGCACTTCCCTAGGGATTTGTCACCGACTGCCCCACTGGGGGTGTCCTGGAAGCAGAGAGAGCTGCTCTGCTTTAGGACAGGAGGAGAAGGGTGGCTCCCACCAGCACGAAGGGTGGGGAGTTGTGAGCCTCTGGCAGTGCCTTCGGTGGAGCAGGGTGGGTTCCTGGCTGGATTTTATGTATGGAGCTCATTCTGTATCCTAAGAGCTTGGTGTGTTCTCCTGGGGACTGCCAGGTTTATGAGCTCCAGGGGTCGTGCTGAGGAGCTAAAACTAACTCAGCTAAACTAAAAGTAATTTTACCCTAAAAGTAAGCGCTTAATCTCTGTTCTTATCCTGCTCTTTGTTTCTGGAAGGGTATCGTGTCTGATTTCATACGGCATTAAGGTCTGTGTCAGCGAGGATTTGCTTGTGATACTTCCCATGTAAAGAAATCTCGTCTAAAGCCCCGTTTATCCCTAAACTGCCACAGGAGACCCTCGGGCATCTCAAGGATTTTCGTTTGTGCCGGATATTAATTTCTCAAGTCATTTTCTTTTGCTGGGCTGTTACTTGGCTTGCCTGGGCCTTGCCGCTGCCCAGCCAACGGCAGATGGCACCAGCGCCCTGCGTCTGCTCGGGCGAACCTCCGCTGCCTCCGAAGCATCCTCCTGCTCGCAGCTGAGCAGGTAGGTACCACTGAGCGTTGAAGATGTGCAGTTCCAGCTGGGAGCTCTAGTTCCTCCTGTAATTCTCCTTCGCATCTTGGGTGCCTTCCCGCAGTGGTTTGTAGCCAAACAGCCAAGCAACTAAAAGATCTGATGTCTGCTCTGTGGCTGATGGATGCGACAGAGCCCCTTGTCACCCAGGTGAGCAGCAACCACCCATCCTCAAGGGCTAGGACAGGGGGCAGTTTGGTGGGGTCATGGGAAGGGATGAGCTGCTTGGTCAGGTCCCCTGGGCAGCACCTTGTGTCTGTGTGTGACAGCAATGGATGGGAATTGTAGCCTCTATTTTAACTCGGCCTCCTGTGTGAGTTGGTTTTGTGGCTGCGTTCCCACCCTTTACATCATCACAACCCCGTGTTCCACAAACACCTTATTCTCTAACACTTTATCGTGAGGTTGCTCCTTAACTACCTGTATGGCTTGGAGGTGGTAGGAGCACAGGAAAAGCTTGTTAGGCTTTGGATGTTAACGGTGTAAGCTGTGATTACATAAACAAGCAGAAGACACTGTAGTTAAAGACCTCACGAAGCTGCAACTGTCATGGCTTGCCTTGAGTTTTCTGTCAGCTCAAACCATCTAGATGGTCCCTTGTGTCCATCCTGTCTTTTAAGAGGATTCCTGTTCTTGCTTGTTTCCTCTGTGTAAAGGAGCATCAGACTCTGCTGCACGGAGCCTGTTAGTTTGCTCGGACATCGCTGATTTGCTTTACGTTGTCCATGCGCAGTAGAAAACAATAACCGTGCTCAAAAAAGCATCATTCTCTTTAGAATGTGTTGCCATTCTTCTTATTAAGTTTCATATGTAAAATTGAAATGGGCAAAACCAAAATGAGCAAAACCAAAATGAGCAGAACAAGCTTTTTTAGAGGTTTCCCATTTGGCGAAGACATGAGCTGTGCCTCAAAGATACCCTTTGTGTGAGTGCCACGAGCAAATACTGTGGCTATTTTTGGAGGACATATTTCCTGTCTATCATCCCCTTGGTAAGGATCTATCCCAACAGGATTTGATATAATGTTAGGGTTTGCTGCACATATTAATATACATCCTACTATCACAATGCAACAGGATCTTGTATTGAGCCTGTTGAAGAAGAGGGACAAACCTCTCACTGATTTAACCATGGATCACGTGCATCCTGAACTGTTTAAGTACCCGAGATGTGGCTGCTGCCTGGTGATGAGGCATGGTTTGTCCTCCATGGGCTCTGGACACTGTCCTGGCTCCGAGGGGCAGCTCTGCCCTGGGCATGCCAGGGAAGGAGAGTGTTTGCAGCAAAGATTGACCTTCCCAGGGGTTTGAATACCCAAGTCCATTAGAGCTTCCTGGGAAATATCAGCTCGGATTCATGCTGGCGTACTTTGGAAATGTTTTAGAACTAAGTACCAGAAATCAATGCATTGCAAGGCTCCCAGCATGTCGTTCTGAAAGCACTAGGAGATTTGTGCTAATTTTGAAACTAATCTTTCTATTTTAAATACTACTTTGAATGTATTTTGAACTTGTCTATCTGGCAGAAGGGGAACAATTAAAGGAAAGGGAAGATTACATTGTGTTGCTTTAATTGTGATGGATTGAATCATTTGCTGAAGGAAAATATCTGCAAAGCAGATCTAAGTGCAGAAGCAAAGATGAAAATGGGTTTCAGCTATTCCACTCCCTGTGATGAATGTATATTTATGTAATGCATTCCTTCTCATATCTGGGTAACACTCTGGGCCCACAGTGCATGAATTAATGCCACTGAGAACTGCAGTGAGAGTATCTCTGAGCCTGTGTAAGCATCAGAAATCAACCTTTAGTTTCAGGTCCTGTATTTATTCATTTATACTTCTAAAGCTGCATAAGGGAGAGGAGAAACATCCCTGACCGGCTGCATTGCACCCGTGTCTAGTGTAATTCAGGGTCCAGGAAACTATCACCTGGCTATTGCCAGTGCTTGCTTCCATCGTCAGTGCCATGGGATAGAAAGTGGAGGTTGGGGTGCACAGGATTTTGTGACAGCCCTAAATTAGGCAGTGGACTTCTCTTTGTTAAGTGGAGGTTGGGGTGCACAGGATTTTGTGACAGCCCTAAATTAGGCAGTGGATTTCTCTTTGTCCTGGGTTCAGCTACAGTAGTCATTTTTTCTCCTTAGTAGCTGCTGCAATGCTGTGTCTCTTCTTCGGAAGCAACTTTAGGTGGTTTTCCAGCTGCTCTGCACTGGGGCAAAACGCCTTTTGGGAGTGAAATTTTGGTCTAAGTCCTGCCTGTGCAGGCAGTTTGGGGAGAAAAAAACAAACCTGGCGTTGAGACTGGACATAATTCACTGATCACTGTGAGACCAGCTCATCCTGGAGGCCTGGGAAGGTGATCTAGAGCAAGCCTTGAGCAGGGACAAACCCATATAGTCCTCTTCTGTCCTGGTCCCCTGCTCTAGTCGCTGCTCAGGGCTGGATGTAAAGCAGTGCAATGAACTGCTGAAGAACAGCTCAGATGGCTCTGTGGGATGTGTAGACAGTGCTTTAATCCCTGCTTCTCCTGTCCCCAGCTGTGAGTTATAATTGTTAACCGCAGGTTGGGTAACAGTGTCCTGCACAACTGCACTAATTGTAACGGTGGCATTTCTCTGGAGGAAGAACCACCGTGTTTGCAGGAGCACTGTGAGGCTCCAGTCGTGCTGAAGAACAGCTCAGATGGCTCTGTGGGATGTGTAGACAGTGCTTTAATCCCTGCTTCTCCTGTCCCCAGCTGTGAGTTATAATTGTTAACCGCAGGTTGGGTAACAGTGTCCTGCACAACTGCACTAATTGTAACGGTGGCATTTCTCTGGAGGAAGAACCACCGTGTTTGCAGGAGCACTGTGAGGCTCCAGTCGTCCGTGTGAGCGAGTGTCCCGTGGTGCTCTGTAATGAGAGCGCAGCGGGTGAACGCGGGAGGGTTATAACAGCTTCTGTCCTCTGCCTTCCCGTGCCATTAATGCTGGAAGAGATTGAAGGAATAGAGTCTAAACTTGCCATAGACTGAGTTAAGCAGGCTTGTTTTGGTGAGGGTGAAATAAAGGCACCAGCTCCCACTCTCCTCTCCCTCCAGCTGCTGGGACCTGAGGTATTCACAGTCTGGCTGTATTTCCATCCCCTCCAACATGAGTTAGGGACATCTTCACCCCCCCGGGGCCCTAGGAATGGCTTTGCTGCAGAGTGGGCAGGCTCCTGCTGGCCCAGTGTCCAGCTGGGACTTCCCCATCCATCCCTGGAGCCCGAAGCCACATCCAACAGCGTGTCAGGACCAGTGTTTCAGTGCAGAGGGCAGGAGGGTGAGCGGGGCTGTGCGGTGTGGAGTTGGAGCTGTGGAACATGCAGGATGCCTCGTCCCGAGGTGAGGGCCCAGCCAGTCCCTCCTCAATGCACCTTCCACCCAGTGGCACGGCACATGGTGTGGGAGCCCCACTCCCCATCGTGGCTGCTTTGTGGCTGCTGTGTTCAGCTGCACATGTGCATTTCCCACCTGCTCTCACAGGGTAACTTGCTGCTGTCCAAGGAGTTCCGGTGCTTGGGAATGTCATGGAAACTCATGTCTGGGGGAAGGGAAATCCCCGTTGTTTTCTCCTCAAGTTGTAGGCAGCAAAGCTCATCCAGCCTGTTCTTTTGGATACGGCTGGAAAAGAGGAGCACATGGGGAGAAAAGATATCTTCAGTCGCCAACATATGTGGGGCCAGGGCAGTGAGGATGTGCTAACTGTGGGAGCAAAGGAATTTCCCCCATCCATTCTATAGCTCAGAGAGGTGTTGAGTCACTGGTGAAACTTGTATGACTTTGCCTTCAGAAAATCAGACAAGAAGTGGCAGACAAGTGATGACTTTATTAAAGCTGCCCTTTTTGGAGGTTTAAACTAATATCCAGTTAGTGATCTATTCACCAGAGTCTCTGACTGTGATTTCTGTGGCTTGGCTTTACCTGGAGGTGTTTTGGGTGAGTGCAGCAGCGCAGATCCCAGCAGTGCCATTGTCTGCAAGTTCTTGGTGCCTCAAGGGACCAGCAGGTATGGACAGAAGCACAGCAAATATATGGGCTGTCTGGTGCTACCGTGCTTATTGTTAGCTCCCTTCAGCACATATCATCTGTCTCCAAGCTATTTCAGTTCCTGTTTCAGCCTATAAATTGCTGGCAGCTGCTTTGCTCTGTCACTAGAGCTTCTATCTGGAGCATGGGAGTGACAGTGCTAAATGCTGCTGAAGGTGGTGAGTGGCTTTTTGTCCAGAAAGTGATGTTTTATTGTGAAAGCATCGTATGTGCAAAGGTACAGCAACGGCTTTTGCTTCTAATTAAAGCTGCATATGGAACCTACAGAGCCCTTGGGACTCTGGAAGTCAAGCTGCAATATAAGTTTATAAAGCTGAGTGCTGTGGTAATAAAGCCATTAATATTTGAGGCGAGTATTGGCTGTGAACTATCCCGCTCTGCTCCTGTCTTGCTTAATGAAGTAGCTGTTGCATAAAAATGCCAAGGGTTTGAGTTGTGCAAATGTGTGTTTGCACCACGAATCAGCTGGAGATCAACCTGCAGAACTTCACTCGTTAGGAGCAGCCGATCAGCGGCTCTCTCTGCTTTCCCCTTTCAATAAACCCCCCGAGTTGAACAGCAGAAGCGTCGTAATTAAGGGACACTTTTCCCTTTTCCCTCACGTTAGCCAGAGGGTAGCCTGGCATCAAGAGGACAGAAGTGCCTCTGCACTGTTTGTGTGAGCCCAGGCTTCACCCGTGCACAAGGGAGATGGGGATTCTCTTCCTTTGCCACTTAGCAAACAGTGCCTTGAAGGTAAAGCAGGAGCCACAGCAGACCCAGACTCTAGGCTTCCCTGTGCATCTTCCTCAATGGCCCCAGGTGAGATGATGCTGAAGATGATGCAAAGATCTCCTGACCTAGCAAAAGATCACCTGAAGGTTAATCCTCTGTGCTCCTGTACTTTACCCTGGAGAGTAATGGCTTCAATGTGGAAGAGTAATTCTGAAGAGATGCATTAAACTCACAAAGGTTCGTGCTCCACTTAAATGACTTCCCTGTTCAAAGGTACATAATGTGATTTGACCAGCAAGGCCATAGGTAAAAAAGGGGCATCGATGAACAAACTTGTGGGCTTTGGGTGTTTTCTGAGTGATGCTTTGGATGAGGAGGAGTCGTCAGTACCTGGTTTTCCACCAGACTTTGACTGGAAGCAGTGCCCAGAGGGGTGGCCAGTCCTCGGGAGGTCTGTTTGTGCTGCAGAAGCGGCACCTTGCGCCGATGGTGAATGTCTGGTGAATGGTGGAATGAGGCTTTCAAGAAGTGAAAGACTCATTTCATTGCCTAGAGTATAAGTGTCCTTTCTTTCCAGCTGGATAAAGACTGTCAGAGTCAAAGCACGTTCAAATCCAGGTACATAGGTTTGCAAGAAGAAAGCAGTGTGGGGAAAACTAGGTATGAGGAATTGAGTAAGGAAGAGCAAAGCCTTTGAACCTGTGTTATGAAGGGGCTAACAGGGGTCATCTGGAGGGTGTATGGCCAACACTGGTTTAACTACTAGCAAGAGAAGTCTATGGTGTGGTCAGCAGACGTCTTGGCAGGATCAAAGCCTTAGTTTTAAATCTGTCCATTCCAGATCCAGTGTTTGAAGCCAGAAATAGCACAGGCGTAGCAGGAGCACCAGATGCTGAGCAGTCTTCTCCAAGGCAGGGCTGGGAATGGGGGCCAGGCTGTGTGCTCTGTACAGGAGATCTCATTTCAATGCTGAGCATCAGTTCAACACCTGCAGCTTTTAGAGTAAGCGCGGTGCTAATCTGATTGTGTTTAAGGTGGCGTGTGAGCACTGCCTGCCTCAGGGACCAGTGTGACTGCTCTAAAGGTAGGACAGAAAAGTCAGTATAAAGGTTGACACATATTCCTGAAGATGAGATTTGACAAGTATCCTCCAGACAGATTTAATAGAAAATGTAGATGGCAATAATTTCCAGGACCTCTGGATTCTGCTCATCTGGGGCACTTCTGTTGTTCTCTTTTTTTTATCTGTACCATGTAATGAAACGTGAACTTCCAAACCCATCAGGACCCAACAGATGAAGTGGGCAGGAAGCTCATTTCGATGGATTTCAGCCCTGGTTGGGTCTGTGGGGTGAGAAAAGAACAATGATGAATTACTTGTTGCCTTGCACATCTGCCCAGATCCACATCCCGTCTGCTCGCCTCTGCCTCCCCAGCAGCTGCCTTCCTGCTGGTGCCCAAAGTGGCTTCCGATGGGTGATTTTGCTTTTGGCTCCTGGTTTGCCAGCAACGTGAACAAGGAAAGGACAGAGGGGGGAAAACGACCTCCAGTGTGGGGAGATACTGAACCAGAGCCAGCACCAAGCTTCCCACGGGGATCAGCAGTGGTAAGCGCCGTGTGACGGCAGGACCATGGGCACTGCTGGCTGTGCACAGCCTCACACCTCCTCCAGGGCCACAGCTCCCAGGAGCAGTTTCTGGTGCAGATTTAATTGGGTAAATTTGTGATTATACTTCAGGAAAAGCTTTTCATCTCATTGAGCACAGGATGATCTCAAGAGGCCCCTTCCCATCCGCAGCGATTCAGTCATTCTCTGTGGTTTTAAAACCTTCTTAATTATTAAACTGCCAGTTGATTTTTGAGCTGTTCCAAGGAAACAAGCAGCAGCTCTTATTTCTTAGCAGCAGATGCACTGTAACTCTTGATTATATTAATTCAACTGTTCAGAGTTTGTCTTTGTTCATAATCTGGTTCTGTTCATCACTTGCTGTTGCTATTCTCAAATGCTTTTCATGCAGCTGCTGCAGATCCCTCCACACAAACACATACTGGAAGTGTTTAACTCCACACAGCCTTTTAACTCAACAGGAGCACTCCTAGAACCTTGGTACTCCGTGTGTTTTCCTTTTGGAAAGAGGTGAGGGCTCAAAGCTGTGTGAGCAAAAGCTGATGAACCCTGTAAATTGATTAGTGAAGGAAATGATGCTAACAAGAAGAAGTTACTTTTCCCTTGAAATGCTTGGTTTCTGCTGTATTTCAGTGGTTAAAGAGGTGAGGTTTAATGGGATACTTGGGCTCATATGGTTGTTGGGGGTTTCTTCCATAACGCTCTCGGTATCTCTCTGCCTGGTCTGTTTGCATGACGGGGATGGGAAGAAAGAAACTTGCTGTTATCATTCATCAAAGGCTTCCAGAATCCCTTCTTACTATTGTTTCATTTAAATATAGAGCCAGAGCTTGGGTTTCCTGAACCATCATCAGTCTCCCTGTGGTTGACCTTTCAGTCAACTCACATTTTGCTTTTGGATTCAATACTAATTCTGTGGCCAACTTTCAAAGGAGCCTCAACTTCATCTTTAATTAGAAGCCAGCAGCTTGTGCTCCCCATCAGTGCAGTATGTCGATGGGTTTACGTGCATGCCATAAACTTTACGTAAAGCTAACTTTACAGGCAAAGCTTTAGCTGTTTTAGTTAATAAAAAGCACATCAAAATATGGATTTAGCCTCATATGCCTCAGGTTTATGGTTTTCTGCTCATCAAGTGTGGGTCTGACACTGGTTGGCAGGAGGTTCTGCAGTCTCCAAGGCTGTGGATGCCCTTGGAGAATGCGCGCTCTCCGGATGATGTTTACGGTCACTAACCCGGATGGTGGCATTCGAAACTGCTGGAGTGTGTCATTCCCCACAGTTCCTGCTCAACAAAGAGCTGGACACAGATGGTGCCTGCAGGAATATCCCTATTGAGAGCTCACTGCAGCAGAGAGCCCCGGCTGTTTCAGGCAGATACTTGGTGTTGGTTGAGGTGGGTGATACAAGTTCCAAGGAGATCTTTAAGCCTGATTCCTAATCAGTGCAGGAGTGGGTTTGGTGTAAGTGAGAACTTGTCCTGCTCACACAGTCAGAAAGGTCTGTGTGAAGCTAGAAGCAATAAGAGACTAAAAGCTATCTGAAATGCACAGGGTACCACACCATGCTGGCAGCCGTGGTGGGTGGACTGATAAAGATACGCTTTACAAATAGGGGGATATTAGGCCTGGCTACATTAAAAGAGGTTATTTGGTGACTTATTATCCTCCCAGAGGTTTATCCGGTGGGTGTGGTGAGGTCCCTCTGGCCTTTACTTTGGAGTTTCTCAAAAGAGAATAAATCCCAACCACCCAATGAGGATGTGAAGTGCCCATCCTGCAGCAAAGCCACAGGTTGGCTCTATTCTCAGAGCATTCCACTGTCTTGGGCTCTTCCGTGCTTTTGCTGTAAGACCTAAGTCTTACACGAGGAGGTTTTGGGGTGCCTTGATATCATCTTAGGCACCTGATGGTTCCTGCAGGGAGAGCCTGTATTTTTTCACCTCTCCAGGCATGGCTGCAGTGTGTATGTGCAAGTTAAGTATGAAATTGTGCCTTTTTATCTTTGCAAACATGTCCTCTGAAGATATGATTTATACAGATCTTTATATTTGAATATATCTTTTTCTCTGCAAGCCCAAGTAGTTGCCGCAATGTACTGAGTTAAACACATGTATATTTTCACGCTGTTGCAATCTACTCTGAGGCTTGTAAATGGTTTCTCCATTTTCTTGCAGGATCTTCCTGGTTCTCTTCCAGGGTCTGAGCTCCTGTAGGTGTCTGAGTGTGATCTCGGCTCTCTTCTACTCCAGTAAGCTCTGCTCCTTCCCAACAAATCCAGGCTGTTTGGTATTCATTCCTGCAGCTGAACCCATCCGAGAGGCAATGGGAATGGGTAATGACCGTGAGGCAATAGTTGCACTGCAAAAGTCCCCAACCTACAAATGGAGCTGGCAAGGGGGTATAAGCAATTCTCTTTAGAGGGATCCCAAACTTTGGGAGCTGCTTCTGACTCTGGTAGCCATTCTTGGTAGGAAGAATTAATGCGTGTCACTGTTACAGCCTTGTCATCCACATGGATTAACAAGTTTTCCTCACTAGGTATGAGGGTGAAATGAATTCTGCACAGAGAACAGCTCCACACAGGTGCCAATTCCATCACATTATGTAAATAGCCTGTGACTAATAGAGAAGCCTATGAAATGAAATAAAAGACATCAGTCTGCATTTGCATGGAAACCAAGCAATATGCCAAAGGAACCTTGTTTAAAATTGAGTGATAGCAGACAAGATAATTCTAAGGTTGCCATTGTGGAGCATATTCAGAGTTTTATTAGCATAGATTTGGAAGGACGGTGTTGTTTTGTATGTATGTAGTCTGTGAGGTTCCACTGAGTACATCTGCAGTCCATCTGACCCTTTGCTGTGACGTTACTCAAAGCTTTGCTATAGATTTGCTCTCTTCTCAGAGTGCTATTCAAAACAATGAAGAAGAAAATGAAATGTTTATATGGTGAAGCAAACTTCACACATACCTGATAGCTTGGTTTATCACTCATCTACTGTGGAAAGTGGGGAGTTGAGATAAAAAAACCAGAAGAAGGTGATTCTGTGAACGTGAAGATTTCTTTCTCCTGAAAGCCAAATCCTATTTTATTTCCACTAAATAACATCCAGAACCCAAATAAGAAGATGGGTTTATAGTGTTGGCCACTCTGTACATCTCACAGAACAGCCCCTGCGCATGGGGAACGGGAGGAGGAAGCTGGAGGTGCAGGGTTTAGGGAGCTTGCCAGAGTTAGACCATGATAGTTAGTGAGCCCCAAGCTAATGTTCTGGTGAAAAGACCTCTCTGTCAGCAGTGATGTCTTGTCGTTGCCTTTTTACTTTGTTTTTACTCTGCCCCATAGGCCACTTTGACCCGGAACATGTGCTGCTGCTTGGCTGAAGCTGTGCATCTTCTGATGGGGTGGTGCAGAGCTGAGCGCACACCGCTGCGGGTGCAGCACCCTGCATTTCTGTCTTCTGGCCACTGTCCTGCCAAAGACAGGAGTGTAATAACCCACGAGACATCCGTTCTTCCAAGCCAGTTAAGGTTTGCCAATGACTCGAATGTTACTGGGGTCAAAAGGACAGAAACATAGTGGTATCAACTTCATTTCTGTAGGAAAGTAGGCTAAAATCAAGATGTGCTTCAAGAGGCACGGAGCAGAGCTTGCTAAATAAGAACCCTGGTGTAAAACAACTTACTGTGATTGCCTTTTTATGGCCACATTTCCATAAGTATGTACTTACTTGCCGTAATTTCTCTTTCCTTCTAGAATCTGGGTAAGATTCAGACACTTCTTAGATGCAAAATCCACCTGCCTGAAATTCAGCTCCAGTGTTTTTCAGGGTTTTACCTGTCGTGGTACAGTTTGGTGCAATGTTTATTTGAGGTTATGTCAGGGTGAAATATTGCCTTGATGTAACTGGTGTAACTTTACAAAGTATGATAGAAGAAATAGTACCCAGGTATCATTTGCCACTTGTGATGGATCAGGGTTGGGTAAAATAAAAGCATCTCATCTTCAAGGCTGGAATCTGTCCCAGTGATGTGTTACTGTTAAATCCCAGGAGTTTTTATCACATGCGATAAAATATTGATAGTGCAGCCAAATGTGGTATGAACATGTTGGCTTAAGCAAGAAAAATCACTAGTATCTTTCTCCTACTTAGATACTGATGAATTAAAACACAGGAGTAGATGCTGCTTGGGAAATGATTATGCACCACTGGGCTGCAGTGCAGCTCTCAGAAGAGCTCTTTCAGTATTTGTGCTACAGATTCAATTGCTGAGCTGCTGAAAGGAAACTTCCACTCTGACACATTGCACAGATTATTCCATGTATCTGCAAAATGCCTAAGAAAACAGCATTGCAAACACATTGCCTGTGTTTCAGTGCAAATCATAAAGTACCAGAGTAAAAAGTCATTCTGATTCACTTGAAACCTCCTTTGTTTATGACTCCGTCCTTCTCCACCAAAAAGTATGTGAGCACCATGAGCCCCAAGAAGGTTTCTGCCTGTTTTTAAGTCCTTCTTTCTTCTGAAACAGCAAATATCTAATTGTTCACTGATCTCTTTATCTAACAGGTGAACATGCGAAATGTCAAACCAGTTTCCAGAACTGCTTGTATGAGAACTGCCCTATCGATGTTATAGACAGCAAACTTTAACAGCTGGGCACCATAGCAGGTTTATACAGGGTAATATTTATTTGTCAATAGACAGGAGGAATCAAAGTATTTAACTAACAGCACTGGCACTGCTTTTGCCCATGTACATGATTACAGTCAATAATCAATCGAGCTGTCTGTTCAATGGAATCATTTTCACAAAGAATGCCACTTTCCAGGTAGCTGACTCTAGTTATATGTGCTTACAGTTAACCCAATCAACCATAAAATACAAATACATGTAAGGATGTATTCATTTACAGGTTGTTTATAAGTACGTTGGTCTGGTCCATGTGACCAAATCCCTTGAAGAAAGCTCGGATGGAGTGTTTTAAAAACCCATCACTGCTAAGACTTGGTTGGTACATTTGGATGGGATTCTGGAGCTCAGGTTCCCCCTTCAGCTTTCCAGTTAATTCCATGTTTCTGCTCCCCCAAGGAAGCTGGCAGTCCTTCAGCTGGTTGCATCAAATAACAACAGTGTGGTGAGCAAGGCTGTTATAATTTTGCCTAGTTGCTATACCAGTAAAATAGGGAAAAGAAAGTTATTAGTATAACCTAACACAGGGTAACAGTTGTCAGTTTAATATTAGACTTGAGCAATCTCTGAGTACTGGATATTGCAGTTTCATATATCACCATCACACCATCTTGGAGTCCATAGTACTTACGTATTAAAATAAGTAACTTCTCCTTGGCTGTTCCTGTTCCTATCAAAGTCAAATCACTCCTATTGACTTGTCTGGAAATGAGAGATAAGTCTGAAGCAAAGCCAGTGTGTGTAATGAGAGAACGTGCAGTGTGAAGGTGATGTCCTCAAGGCAGTGATGATACTCTCTTTGGTTAGCAATGATTTTTTAAAGTGCAGCATTAAGGAAAGAGATACTTGATAACTGGATGCTCAGAGCAGAAATGGAGCATCAGCACTTGAGTCAAATGAAATGGTAAGGAAGAAATTAGAAGAAATCAAGGCACAAGTATGATGATTCACATTGGATTCTGAAGCAGTCTCACTGCTCAGAGCGCTTCCACCTGCTAATGAAGAACCCTCTTATGGCAAGAGTCAGTCTGGAAAGACTGATTGCTTCACTGTGAGCAGGGTGTCAGGGGTTAGACAATTGGTGCTCCAAAAAGCAATGGCAGCCTTTGTTACTTTGCTGTTTAATGGCACAGAAATGCACTGCCCAAGCACTTGCAGGGGGAGACATCCATCAGCAGGCCTGTCCTTCCTGAAAGGTCACAAGAGTTTCTGCTGATCCACTGACCACATAATTTAGTGTAGTGCTCATTTTGTGGCTGTATTTAAACCACTTGAGTCCTGATAGAAAAACCACCTCTGCTGTAAAGCTAAGCAAGATGGTGGAGGCTTAGGATAACTCAAAGGGTCTTCCTTTCTCAGTGAACTGCTATAAACTGTTGTGCAGATTAACCAGAGGTGGGGATGACAGAGGGTTGGAAAATTAAAAGGCCAGAAAACAGTGAAAAGGCCGATGCAGTTAGGAATGTCACAGTATTCCTGGTTTTCTGGGTGAAGCTAGGTGTTTAGGAAAGACGACTGCACCAGTGAAATAGAAATATTTCTAGTGTTGCTAAGGTAGCATGCCAATGACTTGGAAATCGGGGATTAAAAAAGGTGTGAATATTGTTTATAATTCATTATTATTGACCTTTAGCACTCTTGGAAGTGGTTTATTAGCATTAATGCCATCGTAAGAGTGTGCCTATGGGAGCATAATCCTCTTTTTGCTGAGCTAAATGGCAACAACATCCTCTAAACTCAGTGGTGACGTGATCTAGGCCTACAGAAAGAGGTCATCTGCACCAAAGTGCAAGACTTTGGAAACTCTGTTGGATTAGTTTAGATCTCCACAGGGGGATTATTTAATTTCAGAGATCCCTTTGATGCATCAGTCTGGAGGTTTGAAAGGGCAATATTTTCATATTCCTCTTGTGACGCTGTGCACCTGCAGTGGTGAACTAACCCTACCAAATCCTTCTGAAAATTCTTGTTGAGGAATCCATAGAAGATGGGATTGACACATGTTGAGATCATGGCCACAAGGTGGCATATTGTAAACGCCAGATTATGATTGCAGCTCATTAGTGCCTCGTAGTTCCAGTCAAAAACAACATTGAATACATTGAGAGGCAACCAGCAAGCTGCAAAAGTCACAACAATTGATATCAACATCATGTTAATCCTTTTGTTTTCACTCAGTCTGCTCTCATTCTCTCTTATCCTGTCTATTTTCCCGTGTCTCCTTCGAAGACATACAAATATCCTGAGATAGCAGATAAAGATAAACCCCAGTGGGAAGCAGTACTGGAAAACCAGCAGACTGGTGGTAAAAATGAGTCTTTCTGTAACTGATGGCCATGCTTCAATGCAAGCAACCTTGTTCTTGTAGAAATCACTATGGAAAGACAAGTGTTTGAAGGGTTCATCAGTTAATTGGTGAAATATTAAAAAAGGAATGGATATTATGAGGGAAAACCCCCAGATGAAAAGAATTCCCCAGTAAGCATGTGAAATATTAGGCTTCCAGCCACGGGGGTTCACAATTAACTGGTATCTCTCAATAGCAATCAGTACAAGTGAGAAAATGGAGACTGTGACAGATATACTTTGTATGAAGGAACTTACTTTACACATAACTTCCCCGAATATCCAGTAGTCCATTAAGGTATACGCAACGGTAACAGGAATACACATGATACAGATCAAGACATCTGATAAAGAGAGGTTGGCAATCAAAATGTTGGTGACATTTTGAGCTTCTTTCCTCCTTTTTATTATAACAATCAGGCAAAGATTTCCAAAGAGCCCCACAAGTGTAACTAATGTGTAGGCTGTAATAAGCAAGGATTCTGCAAGGAAGGAAGGCTGGCATGTATCAAAGTTCAAGAACTGAGAGTAGCTGATGTTAGAGATAGTCTGATTAGACAGAACCTCGCTGGGATGCAGAATGGCTTTATCCATCATGAAGCATGTCCCGCCCTGTGGAGAAAGCCTACTATTATTTAGAGTATACTTTGTATGAAGCTTTCCAAGGCAATGATTAACATGAGTCTCTCGTTGTAGTTGGTGCCTGTGAAGTTCTGAGCAAATCTAATGTAATTAATTACAGCCAGTAGTTGGGTGTTAGTGGTTTTGTGTATATATCTGGATGGAGGTTGATGCCTCTCTGAGGTTCTGCAATGACTGATCACGATTGTGATGTATAAGAACCAGCAGTGATAGCTCTGATTAAACTTGTATGAACATTTTTATACAAATCCTCTTTTACAACTGTCAACAAACTTTACTTTTCAAAATAAACTACTTGAGATCTGTGTCAGCCAAAGATTTAGCACCGTTTAAGGAATTCCAATGAGGATAATCTGTTGCTTTTCCATTATCAAGAAAGAAGAATTGGGTCCTGCCATCATGTTGCTAGCTTAGGCATCACACTTACATTGTCTCTAGAACCAGAAAGTGATGTGAGCTAAAATCCCAGCTCCCTCTGGCTTAATCAAAATGACGTCTGCTTTAGCTTATGGGATATTCAACACCCCAATGAATAACATATTTAAGGGAGTCTCCTGTTCTGCTTATGTATTAAAGTTAGCACGTCCTTTTTCCTCAATGGAATCTGAGAAAAAGGTAAAGCAAACAGAGATCACATCAGAATTACACACACAATTATTGCCATGTCAGTAGCTGCCATAGGCTGTCTCATTTCCCTGCACACCGTTCACTGTTGCACAAGTTTGACAAAGGAGACCCCCAAAATTTCCTGCAAGGTGTACTCAGGAGACACTCAGTTGATTCTTCTTTCAATTCAAACTTGAACACATGACAAGCAACAGTTCTGATATTAGTACAGTTCTGTTGTTACAAAACTACTATTAA
>NW_009938100.1:0-12026 GCF_000696875.1 Nestor notabilis | reverse complement strand
GTTCAGCAGAATATCTCGGTGGGTTTGAATTTATCACTGAGTGAAAAAGTTACTCTTAAATCAAAGGCTCACCAGCTTTCTGGACAGAAAGAGGTTGTTTCCAGCCTGGGGAAGGAAAAAAGAAGGACGTAAAGCATTACTTTTAAAACTGAAAAGAGGGATAAGTATGTTCTATACATACACCTTTCAAAACTCAACTGTAACTCACCTCAGTTCCTTTTGAAGCAGGAATTATTGGAAAACTGGCTGGAAGGAGGTCATTCTTCACACTTAGTAATAAACACCATAGTGTTGAGAGCCTGTGGAGAAAGAAGGATGAAGAAGCAGTAGGAAGTTAAAGAGGATGCACAAAAAGAAGGGGTAGGTGAATGTTTTATTACTACTAGAAATTATCTGTTTATGTGTAGGAGAGTTATCAACCTTTTAAAAGAAATTATTGCCATCATTTAATCACTAAGGAATAAGAAATGTTTGTTTGCTTGCATGAGATTAAACAGAAAATCCAGGGTTAAACTGGCAACTATCATTCTCTAGCCATTTACCCCCAGCCACTGAATGAATATTCCAGCTAGAGATATATCCTGGACTGCTTTATCCTGATACTTCTGCTTGAAATAAGTTTGGGTGCTTCAAATGGAAATTCTAAGAAAAATACCCCAGACCAACACAACCACCTTTGGAGCATTTATTACCACTGTGATTCTGATTAAAATATACCTTTTAAGTAGTGTAGTCATGTTGGAGTGAGAAGTGGCTGTAAGTTTATGTGACTAGATGTGGCCCTGATGTTCCAAATACGACTGACTTTGTGGTCTCCCTAAATAACCCACCCAGTGTGGTCACAGCTGTATTGAGGGAATGGCACAAAACCTGTACAATCATGCTACAGTGTGTGCACCAGCTTGCAAAAACTCCTAATGAATCCAGGAGAAATGAAAGGGATTTGGAAGCCAGCACAGTCACACGCCCTGGAGAAACCGATGCTGTGGGTGGGCAACACCACCTTCAGGTGATGTGTATCGTGTAATCCACTTTTCTCTGGAGGAGCACTAATTGCCTGGCTGGATTTATCAGCACACAGAAGCATGCATGTGCTGGAAGGATAAGAAGCCAGCCAGTGGTAAATGTTGCCCTGATGAGCTTTACTGCCACTTCAGATGTGTGAGGGTCTAAAGTCTGGCTGCTTTAACTCAAGGGTGATCTTGCTCTTTGGTGTTCACCTGGCTCACACAGATCTGAGCCCTGCCCTTTGGGGAAAGATCAGGTATTACAGGGGACCTGGCTTGGAAGCAAGATATCTTCAAAGGCGAGCTCTGCTCTTCCCTGCTTTTTGTATGAGCAGGAGAAGCTGTGGGCACTCAAAGGACATGAGGCTGAGCCAGGTTTGTAATCTTTTATGCACTATTTGCTCTGCCTGTGTATTTATCTGCGGTTGCATAAGATGGCTTGATGGAAGTGCAGAATGTCCTCTCCCAATAATTTGGTGTGAGTGTGGGGCTGCTTTGCACTTTCTGCCATTGGGGAAATGCTGGAAAGAGCTCTCTCCTGATCATTTCACTCGCTACATCGGCTTTAGGCACACTCATTATCCACATTGTCCTTTCTTTGGGGAAAAAGCTTAGTTTAATTTCACTGTTTGGTTTGCACAGTGAGTTTAAAAGTGTAGATTTAATATATGTCATTCTGTGAGGCAATTTAAACATTTCCTTGACAATAAAACCATTACACTTGTCTTGTTTAAACATCTGGAGTATTCATAGCATTAGAAAAATAAGTTACACAAGTACTCACTCCAGCATGATGAGCTATACTCATGCCAGTAATACATACTGGCATTGTTTTACCCTCATAAATACTAGTGGAATCAGCATCCTTGAACCACAACTACAGCTGATATCAGAATTGGATTGTTTCATAAGAGAACTAATTACTTCAATCCCTAATCCATGCATTTGGAAAAAGATTCTCTGCCATAGTGAGAGTTTAACAGTATAGGAGATGATAATTCACTTAGCCTACTTGTTTCATTCCTCTGGATGCAGAAACATTAGTGAAACGTGCACAAGCAAAAGAAAGTTAAAAGCAGAGTCTAAAATCAAACGAGTTTTGAAAGGCTTTCTTTGCAAAGTATTTGCTTACCTATGTTAAAGATGCATAGTCCCATCCCTTCAGAGTGACCAGTGAATACGTCATTTGCAAGAATTGCCTGTTTATTAAGTTCCAAAGTGTTGCACGGAGAAAATGTGGAGGAAACTTTCCATTCAATTGTAAATATAGGATGTCCAGGCTACAACAGTCCTTTAAAAGAGATATTTCAGTAACTCTTGACACAGTTGTATGAATTTTCTGACTTCTTACCTGATGAAAAACTCAAGTCAAATCCGCACTGCCTTTAACAATTGTTCTTTTCCCGTTTTGAGTTAATTACCAAGCCAGCACACAGATCTCCTTTGTGCATGAAAGAATCCAAAGCAAAGCCATCTGCTGCTAAAGCAACACTTAAACTCTCCTTTCTTCTCTTCCTGAAACAATCCACGCTTCCATAGTCTCCAACTGCGACTGAATCCAGCGGTCTGTTGAAAGGCTGCTGAGGAATAAACCAGGCTCTGGAATCCAGGAAGAGGCAAACAGCAATGAGCAGGGAGGAGAAAGGACCTGGAGTCACGGGGATGGATTTTCCTCCACTGTGTGGCTTCCCTCCACCCTGCCAAACACCTTATCTTGCAATTTCATTTTCAATTATCTTGTCTGCTCTGCAGTGTAAATGTTTTCCCTGTGCTGGATTTCATACGTAAACATCTGCAGATGGCTTATTGCTTTCTTAACTGAGGGAGATAGATAGGAAAACACAGTCAGCTGCCTGGAAAGGGCATGCACATCCTATTAAATGTATCATTTGCTCTATTGCAATTAAGATAATCATATTTTCATTATAAATTGCTATTTTAGCTTATATTCCAGAGAGATAAAAGTCTTCCTGAAAAGCAAAGCATGGAATGTTACACTAGCACATATTGAAAAGGGGCTTTATTATTAGTGTTTCCAGTAAAAGCCCAGTATAGCCTTTATAGTCACTTGTTTGTAAAAATCAGCATTTAACATTTCCTTATTAAATATCTAGAGTGGATGTTTATGGGACAGGAAAGGAACTGTTTTATTCTTAGGATGTGCTTTTCGGTACATTTCTGTTTAAACTTTTGAATTCCTACCTGGCTCCTCTTAACCCCCAGTACCTCAGTCTCTTATGCTGAAGCACCCTGTGGCTCTCCAGTACTAGAAAAGCAGAGGCAATACAGAGTAAACCAGAGTTAGAATGTGTTTGTGTAGGAACAGACTCAGGAAAACTAGGTGAGAATTCCCTATTAAATTAGAGAAGTAGAAACCTGCAGACAAAGCATTTGAGAGTACTGGAGTCTGACTTACTGTGTCTGGGGTGTTTTTTGAGGGGATGATTTTGAAAAGCAGTAGGATTTGGGGGATGAGTGAGACTGATGCTGTACCTAAAGTGCAGGTAAGAACTAATTATCCCGAAATATTGGTAGTTGTCATGCTATTGTATTTGTAGAATATAGGGGTGGAGGGAGCCTCTGAGATCAGCCAGACCTCCTGCTTCTTAGTATACTTGTATCTATTCATGATGTGTTTGTCTAACCTGCTTTTAAACATCTGTGCTAATAAGAAATTAGGTATTCAAGTACCTAATTTACTGTTAGGAAGACACCTCCCCCTAAAATTTCCTTCACTTCAGCCCATTGCTTTATATTCTAGGTATGGTCTGTGAATGCTGAAAATTCAACCAAAATGCTACAATCCAGCAATGAGAACGGGCTTTTCTGATACATTTCTAACACTTGCTGGTTTTGATTATGTCAAAAATACTGTAACAACAAAGCTTTTCCAAAGTACTTTAGAATTTCTGCTTCTGGTTGTAGTGTAACCCAGGAAGTTAACCAGGACCTAAACATGTGATGTTCTAGATACACATCAGAACCAGCCATAAAAATGCGTTATCTGTTTATAAAGGAAATAAGACAATAAAATTAGAAGATGTTCTGATTCTATTTATAAATTTCAAACAAAGGGTAGGCTGCTTATTTACATAGACCTCTGTTTCTAATATAACTCTGTACATACAACTCCCTCTGTGGGAAGACTGAAGTGTTTAACGTGTGAACCCCTCAGTTTTCCAGTCATGCCAATCTGCTGCGTTCTGTGGATTTAATTCTGTTGTAACCTGTTATGAATTAGATCACATCTGACATCAGAGGCTTGTGGGTGTAGCTGCTCTCAGTCTGTTTAAGCCTGATGTCAAAGGTGTGTATGCAAAGTGGAATCTATATCTGGGTAGGAAGGGATCAGGGTATATTGTTTTTAGGCAAATGCTGTAGAGTCTGTTTGTAAAATAGGCTGATGGAAAGCAGAATTGTATTTGCTTTATATAAATGATCATGTTATTTCTAAATTGCTCAATATTAAATGGTGGGAAAATAGCCTTTATCAGTAGACTGATAACTAACTGGGAGGCAGGACTGCAACTGTTGGGAAGCAAACTTTATATGTGACCTGATAACAAAAAGTTAAAATGTATTGCAGATAAGACTGCAATTAGCTTGGCAATGTCCAGTGTAAATTTAGTAACTCTGCCTTTGTGGGATTTCAGTAGGTCAGAGACGGCTTTATCATAGGAAATGGCAGGAGTTGTGGTATGATTTTTTGAAGAGTTTTATTAAGGATTTCTGTCTCATTTTGCAAAGCAAACAAATGAACAAGACACCTCAAAACAGTCAGTGTGCTGATCTGATTGTCACTATACTGAATGCAAATCGTTAAAGTGCGTATCGCCTCAGCACAATCATTCCAATAAAAGCCTTATCCTAAAAGCTTTCCAGGCATTATATCCATATAGAACTCAATTGGAACATCTTTGCCAAGCATCTGGGTGTACAGCAGCTGGAGGCACGAGCTCAGCTTGTGTAAATGTTCCCAAGGTAGTTTTAAACCAGGTAGCAATTAACCATTACGAGCACAGAGCCCAGGGCACCAGCGAGCCAATGGCTGAACAGAGTCAATGTCTCATCTTGGTTAAAGTGAAGATGTGCTGTTACTCTGGCTCCTGGGCTATGGCATACAGACCGTGGGCAGTGTGGGAAGGCAGGCTGAGGGATTAGGTGCCATAATAAACAGTTTTTCAACCTTTAACTTTGTAACATCTGCTGTGTCGGCAACAGTTTGTTGGAAAAAGCTTCTCTAGCGGGCAAGTCCTTTGAGCTCTCCTTTTGCTTTGGTGTTTTCATGACTGTTCGCTGAGCAGGAATCTCTGCTAATGGCTGGACCACTCTTGGTGCAGCCCCCTTCTTCAGAAAGCAAGATTTAGTAGAGATGTATACATACGATTTCTCAGCTCTGTAGGTGAAAGAGTTCTTTAATAGCAGCTTGATTAAGAGCTGGCTCAGTGACCTATAACATCTGTGAAGGATCTGGAATAGTTCTTCCTCATAACTATTATTCTTTATAGCACTTCAAAGAGGCACAGAGAAATAAGCAAGAATAATTGGAAATCTCTTATGTTAGTGTCAGATGTGCTGGTTGATGTCAATAAAGTAAGATAAGATAAGGTAATATGCTATGATGGAGGAAAACCACAGCCCCTTCTCATTTTCCTGTTTGATGGAGAAATCAACTGCCTAAATAAGTATCTCCAGCAAATAGGTTATAATTTGACCAAACTAACAATATCTGAACAGCAGCTAAGTATGCACAGTAAATTTTTCTTCAAAGATCACAGAGATGAAGAAGGATTGATGTCTGCGTGTAAGTGGAAGCACTGCTCCATGATTTGGAAGTTTTTTCCTAATTGGAAAGGATTACCACAAAAATCACTTGGGTTCACTACGTGGGGTTTAGGTTTTACTCCATGGTATTGCATAGCTCTAGAGAATAGCTTTGCAATATCCTTGAGGCTTCATTCTGGTCCATACCTCTCAATCAGGTCATGCCTAGAATGAAAAGTCAACTGTTTTAAAATGTGCTTTAACTTTAAATGAGTTACTTATAATAATATTAAAACATTATATTATGCCATAAGCTTTCAGCTGACACACAGTTGAGATGGAGATTGATACACTCTCTGGCTGGAAGGTTAGCATCTTTATTTTTGGGGTCAGCCAAGTTACATTCCTTACTGAAAAAGAGATAAGATATGTGAGTAGTGGTAACAGGAGCGTGACAGCATTAATTCATGTTGTAAAATAATTTCCAGTGTCCAAACCTTGATTCAATCCTTTGTAGCTCTCTAGAACTTCTCCAGCTGATGTTTTCTAAGAGTGATCTCTGCCAAAGAATGAATTATTTCAATAGCTCACAGATTTGGGGGGAATATGATAATATGCATCTCTTATTTTTTATTCTACAGTCTTTTTCTAACAACACTGTGAGCACCAAACCCTGCTGTTCTCATGCCACAGCATCTTTCACTGTCCTAATGGTTAATGATGAGATATTAAACTAATCAAAAGAGTTTTTCTGTTAATCTCTGTCTGTTTCAATTTCCCAGCATGTTTCAAACTGTAATAACAGTTTTGATTTTCTGAACGAAAAATATGAATTCTGGGTTGCTGTTTTGTGTCTAGAAAGCCTGGCTTTTACACACCTAGTTCTAAAACTTCTTGAATAGCAGGGATATCCTGCAGCTGATTTCAGGTACTTCATAGCATAACTCCTCCTGTTGATTCCAAATAAAGCTGAATATCAGTCATGCAGAAGCAGCACAAAAAAACCCCACCCTACAGAGGTTCTGTGGAACAAGAAATAGGTGGGACCTAGGAACAGGCAAGGGGGGGAAAAAAAGCAAGTAGATTTTAATTTAAGTGGAAAATACATAAAGAAGTATTTGCAGATGAAAAAAGATCAGAGCATGGCTGAGATCACTGCTGGCTCCAGATCTTCCTTTGGCAAAATGTGTGCTCCTAGTCTGCCTTGGACTAAGATACAGTGGAAGATGTACCCTCTTGCATCTGTCCCAGCATTACTAGGTTCTTTGATCCTTGACAAGAAGCTTGGCTTTTCAGACCCTATTTTGCTGTCTTACTTTCATCCTATCACTCCAAATTATGACCAGATCTTATATAAACTTTTAGGTAAGAGAAGAAAGGAAATCATCAATTATGACAGAGATGAAAGAGAAGAAGAGAAATTGAGCTTCAGAGGGAAGAGGAGAGAGGGCAGGATTTAAGGAAAAAAGGTAACATAAATCCAAAGAAAAGGATGTGAATTCAGTTCTCTGATGACTTTCTTCTTCACAAAGGTGTGTTCCTCTCTTTCAGCACACTCCCCTTATAAAGGGCTCAGGGAAGCTTTTGTTCAGCAAGATGAACTTTTGAAACTACTTACTGAGAAGTAGTTCCTGTAGGTTATTCTGTAGTTACTCTTTTATCTGTAGAATATCTTATTTTTCATTAAGCAGATAATGGTTTATTCCCCATCTGAATTTTCACAGGGTAGAATTTTCTTATCCTGAAGACTGCCATGTTCAAACTTCAGGTAGCGAAAGACTATCTAGTTTTCTCTCAGAGCATGTTAATCAACCTTTTTCAATGAAAAGCTTCTCCCAACCAGTGCTAATTCATGACAGCCTCAAAAGTGAGATCACAGGTTGGTGTTTATGTGGATTAAAGTGCAAAGAGCAGAACAGAGAGAAACATAAATCTATTGCCACAAAAGCAAGAGCTTTCTCAAGGATCGTTGTATCTCTTTTAAGACTTGTAGCTAGAGCCAGGGGCCAGGATGGGGAAGTCTGTGGAGCTGCTACATGTTTTATTAAATATGTCTTCCTATGAACTGCAAAATTACTCTCTGCCTGAGGTGATGATTTGGGTAGGAGTGAGGCTTCTACAAGTCTGGTAATATCTGTTGGAAATTATGAGATTAAAAATCCTTGCCTGAAAGTATGTGGATCTCAGAGTGATCTGGATAATTATGATTGAATCCACTCTATTTCCAACCATTTCCACCTACCTATAGTTAGAAAAATCAGGATGAAATCTGTATCTATGATGATGATATTACAGTCTGCTGAAAGGTAAAACCAGACCTAAATCTAAGGGTTGCACTATACTAACAAAATATACTTAAGCTCATAAAAAGTCCAGTTGATAAACTTTAATTGTTTTGAAAGAGTGAATCGATACTTGTTGACTATGGAAGCCAACCACACTGATACAGACTAAATTAAAGAGGGTGAAACAAATTAAAAGCATATGACTGTGTTTATACAAGGGTTTAGATAATAAAAATACTACTTCCTTAATAATTTATTTTGTATCAGCTTTTACTAAGAGTATATGATATCACAGGAAGCCTAGCCCTGGGAAGTGACTGTTCAGATGCCTCTGTTTTATGATCTCTTGAGCAGTAATGCCCTCCTGTGGACTCTAAGTAGTATGAGTTCTACTGGAATAACTGGAATATTTTATGCATTAAAATGATGTGGTTTTCCTTCCAATACTCTAACACCAACTGAAATATCCCAGGAAGACATTTAACACTGCATTATTTGGCCAGTGCCTCTCAACTGAGAAACACATTTTCTTTAGGTGATGATACAGGGGGAGCTTTTAGCTGTGTTGGAAACTTAAACTGCTTATACAATGATTTTTTATTCTGTAGGTTGCTACCACAATGGAAACAATATAATGCTGCAATTGCCCTGTCAGGAGGGAAAGGTGTGTATTTCCTTTTTAATGGTGTGTGCCTAAGAACTTTTAAATACATACTATGCACTTACTCATATGTAGTTAAAAGCAGATTGAATATGTGGTGAAGAAACTGCTGTAGCTGTTGGAGTGTTGTCTGTTTTAGCAGACTTGTCACATCCCACATGCCCAGTGTGAGACTCTTTGGTTCTGCACTCACGCTGCGGTACCCATGTATCTCACACTTGCAGTGGCTCACGTGGCTGTAGAGGGAAAAGGCACATTTCAGGAGTTCATAGGAATGTGTGTAACAATGACCTGGCACGCTGATCGGGTGAGTGGCTCACCAGGCATGAATCCAACAGGAATTGGAGAGGTCTGGTTGGAGTGTCTGTGGCGGCTCAGGTGAGCTGGTATGAAGGTCTGTGGGATAAGCAGGAGAAACTGCTGGTTAGCTGTCTGGGAAGCCCTGCATCACCGGAGCCTGGCGGTGCGTGCCTGGGCACATGTACATGTGCACTGTGCTTGGCCCTTTCAATGTGCGGGCTGGATTCTGAGAACATCATTTTGAGTGAGTACATGAACTACATGAGGTCACTTACATGGCAGCTGGGAAGGGACATGGACAGGGGGACACCAGGTCAAGCGGAGCTTGGCTGTTCTGTGGTGTCAGAGGAGAGATTTCTATCTGCAAGAATTTGGAATATATATTTTGGAGGTGTTTTCCTTTCATTAAACCAACCAGTCAGAAGTGCAAACAGACAAGGAAGCAGTTAGGCTATACTTTATACTTTAGTTGTGTCAGTGATTTGCTCACATCTTAAAGACCCTCATCTTCTCCTGCTCAAAGCAGTGACTTTCTTAGATCTCTTCCTTGGCCTACTTGTCTGTCGTGCTTTCAGGGAGAGAAAGTGAGTCATAAACAAGTGTTCTGTTCTCTATCCGTTGAGGCCAGAATTAGCGCCTCTTAAAGTTTCTTCCTTTTTGCTGTAAATTATTAAGTGTCTGTAAAACTCTCATGGGTTATTTTCTATATGAAACAGATATTAATTGATCTTGGGAAGGGCCACATATTTTTTTACAATAAGTGGCAGGCAAAATGTATTTTTGTATTTCCTGTAATTGTGTGGAGGTTGCAGATGGCCTCTGGGAAGGAGGCCTTTGGGTTCTTTTTAATAGAGTAGGATTTGTTTGTTTTGAACGCACCAATATTTCAGTGACATTATGGACATATTCTCCTCTAAAACCAGATAAAATTATTGTGTCCATGCATTGAGATAAATGGATCTAAACACATGACATGTTTCCCTGTGAGTGGTCGTCAAACACGGACATTTAATATTCCTGTCTTATTAATAAGTTACTCTTAAGGTCTGGCTATAAAAGAGAAAAGTCCAATTTAAGAAAAATCAGATTACTGTATTGCAAATATTCATCCTACTGGTTAATGGTAATTGCAGCCTTAAGACTAAAGCATGAAAACTTGGCCAGCTGATAGAAATGACTACAGAATTTTACCAGCAGCATTAATCTCTGGAGTTGACACCATCTGAAGAGGAATAAGGAAGAATCTTTCTGCTGAAACGTTCTCTGGATTTCACCTGGGGCTGTAGTTAACTAACTTTCCAGTGCAGCCAGTGTTACGCTTGTGTCTATGAGTCTTCAAGGGTGCATTTCCACAGCAGCTGATCTGAACCAGAGGGGTGTTGCAGTTCTGCTTCCTTCCCCTCCTGCCAGCATCAGCACTCATGGGATCATGCAAAAAACTGCTTCAGAAAGCTGAGGCAGCTAAAACTGAGCCCTTCTTCATGATAAATTAGTTTTGGCAGTCTCGGTTCTCTGAAGTGGGTCGCTGTGTGTTTGCACAAGCATCAGGGCTGGCACATGGGAGCAGGCAGTGTCACTGCTGGAGTGCAGCCAACCCAGCACAGTCAGGTCAGACAACTGCGGAACTACATCCTGATACAAAACCATTACCAGGAGGGTCGGAATATTCAGTCCAGGGGGTCTGATAGTCAACTTTGATTAACCCATTCCCCAAACCCTCTGATCCTGACCACTGCCAGGGATGGGGCAGCCACAGCTTCTCTGGGCACCCTGTGCCAGCGCCTCAGCACCCTTCCAGGGAAGAGCTTCTGCCTCAGAGCTCATCTCAATCTCCCCTCTGGCAGGTTAAAGCCATTCCCCCTTGGCCTGTCCCTACAGGCCCTTGTCCAATATATTTGATTACGTGGTTATTGTCTCAATGTCTAAATGGAAACTGATCTCATTGTGGACATAATGAAGAAAGGAAGAAGCTACCTGAGGAGGTCGTGAAATTGCCTTCACTGAGGGTTGTAGAAACAGGTTAGACAATCATCTGAAGAGGACTAAGTTAACATGAGTTTCAGAAATCGTGTGGTGCAGGAGCCCCTTCGAGCAGTGAAAATTTCACCATAAAAAAACGTTCTTTGTGCTTAGATAATTTCCAACATAAACCTCAGTGGGTGTAAGACCAAAATAAATCTTGTTTCTGATGGGGGAAAAGAAATCACTGTGATAAAAACAGTGCTGCAGTCTTCAAGCTGACTATCTTTAAGGTACTATTAAAGTATATATATAAAAGGAAATGCATCTCACTATTAGTCATTTCACAGGGCTTGCACGCCCTTGAACAGCTTTAATTATTCTTCTGAGAAAATACCTCCTTTTTGGAGCTAAGGGAAGATTTAAGAGTGAGAGGAGGAGGCAGTGGTGGGGTTGGAGAGAGGGCTGGAAATGGGGGAGGGAACAGCAGCAGGAAAAGCAAGAAAGAGGCTGCCTGAGAGAACAGATTGGGTGCTTGGGCAAGTGAGCCAGCGTGTGCCCAAGTGGGCAAGAAGCCACCAGCATCCTGGCCTGTATCAGCACCAGTGTGAGGCCACTGTGAGCCCTGTGTTCAGCTCTGGGCCCCTCACTGCAAGAGAGACATTGAGGTGCTGGAGCGGGGCCAGAGAAGGGCAAAGACCTGCAGCAGGCCCTGGAGCACAAGTGTGATGAGGAAGGGCTGAGGGACCTGGGGGGTTTAGTGTGGAGAAGAGAAGGCTCAGGGGGGACCTGATCGCTCTCTGCAAGTGCCTGACAGGAGGATGGAGCCAGGAGGGGGCTGGTCTCTGCTCCCAAGGAACAAGGGATGGGACAAGAAACGGCCTCAAGCTGCCCCAGGGCAGGTTTAGCTGGAGCTGAGGAACAATTCCTTCAGTGAAACAACGGTCAGGCACCGGAGCAGGCTGCCCAGGGAAGCGTTAAAACCGCACAGGTTGTGGCGTTCGGTGACCGCCGGGGAGCGGCTGGACTTGATGATCTCGAAGGTCTTTT
>NW_009938099.1:449-776 GCF_000696875.1 Nestor notabilis | reverse complement strand
TCTGATGGTACCAGGCAGCCTGTGACAGAGAAACAACACACATCCATTAATGTCACCGTGCATTGAGCGTCACCAGTACCTAACCTGTCTTGTCATCACCCGACTGCACACACTGGCCATGATGCATTTCACCTGAAGGTCCCTGTGTGTCTTTCACTCTCCATTAGTTGCACGCAATAAGCAGTGCGGGTGCCCCTTCCCTAAAGGAAACGGGGTCTTGCTTCTCATTAGCGGAACAATGCAGTCAGTCCCCCTGCTCTACTGTTAAAAGTAACAGCAGTCTGTAGCACAGTGCAGCACACGTATGGCAGCATTAATCTTCCAACG
>NW_009938099.1:0-275 GCF_000696875.1 Nestor notabilis | reverse complement strand
AGGAACAACAGAAGAAAAGCTTGTACCGGGTTTTGGGTTTTTTTAAAGTACGTTCTATTTGAGACACGCAAGTAGATTTTAGGACTGCAATTCACACAGGAATCAAACAAAACCGAAAAGCTTGAAAAAAATGAGAATTTAGAAAGATGCTTTAGCTGTTACATACATATCATTCTGTCTTAGCTCATCTGGATCATCTTCAGTTGAAACAGCAATATCCGAGCGTTGCTGGCCTCTTGGTCCAGAATTTCTCCTTTCTTGCTGGTTCTCTGTAA
>NW_009938098.1:2701-17396 GCF_000696875.1 Nestor notabilis | reverse complement strand
GAGCGCGGGGAACCCGCGCGTTCGGCTTCGCTCTGGGGTGCGCAGCGCGGAGACGCGCCGGGAGGTGTCCGGGGCGGGGGAATGCGTGTGTAACGGAGGCATCTGCAGGCCGAGGTCTGGGCACCGGCACCGCACGGCCGGCACCGTCTGCGGTGTGAGCTGACGCGTTTTGCACGTGGGTCGCGGAGGCTCCGGCTGAGCGCGGTGTGTTTTGGGGGCTCGGTTGCCAAATGCTGTCAAGCCCCCAGTTCTTGTCTGCTAGCGAGGGGGACAGACCCCGCGGAAATCAGTAATGCCGCGGAGCTGCCCAGGCGGTCGGTGTGCGATTATGGCTGGCGGGGGCCACCCCCGGCGGGGGGGGGGGGGTGGTGACCACCCAGGGCTGGGGATTGTGGTGCTGTGGTCGTGGTGATGTGCCCAAGCACAGCGAAGCTGCAGAGGCGAAGCCTGGCAGTCACTTTCTGGTCTGGCTGGTTAAAGCCAAGAGCAACAAGTTGTGCTTCGCAGTGGCAGTGAGGCCAGCAGTGCTTTAGGAATACGTAAGTGGTGGTCAGGGACCACTGCAGGCCTTACTACATAAATTCTGAGTTTTGTAAAGCGTCCTGGCATGGCAGTGGGTTTGAAGGCTGACAAGTATGCTGTTCTCACATCCAAGTTAGCTTTTCATGTAGTGCATTTTATTCCAAAGGTTAAAGCTGTACCTTCTGTGTTAGGGGAAACAGTCACAAGTGACATAAAGCATAAGACACCAATATGCAGAGAATGATTCTTGTGCTCCCTCTCTAGCTAATTCAGCTTTCCTTTTCCATAAAGGAGACTTGCTCCCTCATTGATGAATTCGGCCAAGCAGTCATAGGATGGACCCTTGTCTATTCCACAGGCACTGAAGTGACTTTGTAAACACTGGCAGTGAGCTGAGGTCCTGACACAAGTGGTACTTCTGCTCAGGTAAGGGCCTCATGTGAGCAGAGCACCCAAGTATAGTTCAGTGTAGATCTGGGGGGAAGGGAAGAGGCTGGCCACTGGCATTACTATTTTCTATTACAGCAATTTAGTAGGACTAAGTTATTAACAAAACCTTGGCTTTAATGTTAGAGCATTAGGCAGTTAATTGTGCTAACGTGCATAATGACCTCAGCCTGCTTTCCCATAGCAACCACACTGTGAAAGTCCTTTCAGGGACTTCTTTAGCAAGCAAAACAAAAAACGGGAGCACTGAAATTACGTCTGTAAGGTGTTACTCAGCCCAGAAAGTTTTCTTCTAAGCCAGCTAAGTTTCAGGAGGTAAAGTAGTTCAGTGGAATGTAGCCACAGTGTGCTCTCTGTCTCTGGCTTTTGAGAGATTTCCTCTGAGGCTGTGTGTCTGAGGCTACACTGTGAGCTCCTTATACCCCAGGGATCCACACTTCCCCAAGCACAAGTACGCGTGTATACACACACAGAGCTGTGTGAGACATGGTCTGTGCTTTCTCATAACAAGTTTTCAGAGAGAGCATAGTGAGCCGTCCCTGTCCCATTACTTACTCAGGAATAATTACTGAAACTTGAGCTAAAGGAACCTTCTCGAGGTGTTCTAATCAATCCCTCAGCCAGATCAGATTTACCTAAATTTTGTCTAACCTGTTCTGAGAAACATCCAAGGCATACAACACCTATCTCCTTCCACTTGCAGAAATGTGAAGTCATTGGTAGGCAAATTTATGATCTCATAAAAGTTGATACACATCCAAATGGCAGTTCCTCTTGGCTCAGAAACACCTTCCTAAATTTCTCTCCTCAGTCTGTCTTGTTAACATAAAGTCCAAGGCACAGTCAGTCATTCCCATCTTGTCACATTGACATTTGAGAATGATTACTGACATTTGAGTTGAAAGAGCCTTCGGAAATGATCTAGCTTTATGTAAACGTTTCAGATTTTCACCCTTTGTTTCTTTTTAATAAAGGCAGATTCATACAAGTTGTACAAAAAGCAGTTTGAATATAGCATAAATAGATATTTCAGACACCACAAGGATAACAAGGCTTTTAGAGGAGTATTATTTCTACAGCTGTTTAAAAACAAAACAAAACCAAAAGCACCACAAAACCAACAAATCTGACATGAACATGCAGGAAAATGCAAGGATGATGGAGATGCTACATTCTCAAGACAGACAGTAGGGTGGCAAACTCTGTTGAGCTGCTGGCCAAAGTATGTAGTACAAAAATGAGTAATTTTCACATTTAAGAACTCATTCAATTTTTCTCTGAGGTAAGGAAATATATATGCCACGCAATATTATGTAGATCACTCCTGGTATTTCAAACCAAGTCTGTCTTAATGAGGTGACATACAGTGCTCCAATGCTTTTTTACTCTTTAATAATAAAGCCCAGTGTTTAAAGACTGAAAAGTGACACGGATTTCCAAAGGTTGAAAGTCTCGTGTGCAAGACTGTGAGGCTTCAGCTAAGAGCAGAGCAATAGCAATACCATTTCTTGACCATATGTTTTGAAGAAGTAGATTCTATGCAAAATGTTAAGCAGAGCCCACATTATAATGACAAGAATGGAGAATGACATATAATGTCATTATTTGTCATTAAATAATGACAATTATTTGTCATTATATAATGACAAATGCAGAAGGCCTTTCATACGTATGTTTGAATTGACTGACAAATACTGAAGTGATCTTAAAATCCTCATTACAATTACAGCCAGGAGTTCAGAGCAATGGTAACACCTTTTCAGTAAAATTGAGTTCTCAGGAGAGTGTTTCCTCCTGCATTTGAGTTTTAGATTGCTCTGTGCCTTATAAATCACTCCTTCACAAAACTGTGCGCTTAGGATAAGCCCGTCTAGTAAATCTCCCCCTTACCTACTACAGGTCTCCACTAGAAAAAATTAGGCATTTGCAGGTACAATGCATCAGGTGTGTTGGTGTCCTAAGTTACATAACTCTAAACTTGGCTGTGGGGAAAGGACATGCAGCACCACCAGTTTATTCCTTGAAGAATCAATTTTAACATGTTTATATATGTTTTTAACCAGCTCTATTTCAAGAAAATACGCACCAAATCTGAAAGGCCTGAGGACCTTCAGGATTTGTCTTCCACAAGCCTCATTTGGGCAAGACCATTATGCACTACAGATCCCCCAGATGTTAAGTTTTTTAAGGACTGTTTATCATGTAATAAAATTTCTCCCTTGTGGCAATAAATGTTCAAATGCAAATGCATTTGTCTCTCTTGGTGCCTTTGGTTTTACAGGACTAGGGATGGGTTCTTCAGGTGAAAGGTCATTGTCTGACCTTTGAAGAAATACTTGATCGCCAAGCTGCTTTCTATCCTTCAGTGTAAGACTCTGCTTTTGTCAGTTACAGTGTTTCTTTTCACCAAAGGCAGTCTAAAGGTGGTAGCTTGCCTTCTCTGGATGTAAACCTTAAATCCAAGTGTGCTGGTGGATGGATTTGACTCAGATGCCAAAGAAAATTTATGCCAAAGAAAATTTAGTTGTTAAAACGTGCTGCCTTCTTTCCTCTCGTAGAAACAGTAGAATAGCCTTTGTTCAGATACTGCATGGTAACTCCACAGGAAAATACCTGAATATTTCCAAACACTTCACACCAGCGTTTGTTGTGGCTGTCAGAGGTTGAGGAATGGATTCAAGACCAGTTAGTGTCTGGCCGTAGCTACGATAATCCTGTTGCTGAGTTACTTTTTTCTGTGTTTCTCTCATCCCAGTCTGACACTTGCCTGCAAGTGTCTTTGATTAAGGAGATGAGTGATTTTGTCTGTGCTATTGATCAGAATAAATTACCAGCACTTAATTTATGGACCTCAGAAAAGTGCCTTTGACATGGTGAATTGTGCTCTGTGGTTCAGGTAATTGGGTTGTCAGGAAATGGTATTGGTTACTATAGAGTTATCTCTCATATAATATTGGCCTGTTTCACAGAAATGGACAGAATATTTTAGGCTTCCAGTTCCCAGGATGTCATGAAGACTAAGAAGGAAATAAGCATTCTTCTTGATAGCAGTGACCATAGTAACTACATTTTGACTGCTATTTCTTGATTTCACATCCCCAATTTCTGTAAAAAAAGAAAATTACTTTTCTTGTACTTGCAAGTTCAGGGGGCTTGGTGGTTGCCAGCATTTGCAGATTCAGCTTAAAATGGGGCAGAAACATGCTGCTTAGGACAGTGTTCTTGCCAACAGTGAGATTCAGAATCTTATAATTGGCTTTTTGATGTCTGAGAAGGATAGAACAAAGCCCACTTTTTTTTCTGGGTACGTTGCAAAGATGACAAAGATAAACTTGGTTCTGTCACACCACGAGAGAACACACAAAACACAGAAACAAATGCGAGGGAAAAATGCAAACAAAAGACTCTTGCGACGCTGAAAAAAAAGCAGCTCAGCAGCTCACTTCAGGTGTGCATGAAGAGCTCCTGCCTGAAGAATTTTGGAGTCTTGTTTTCCTCTAATGTGATGAAATGGGAATTTTCTAATTGAAATTACAGAAGGCAAAGAAAATTTTTAGCTTAAGACAGAAACAGCAAATAATCCTTTCTGATGATGCTTTTCTCTGACTGTTTCTGCATGTGCTGTGTTTGAATACATGTATGTTGGTACAGCACTTATTGTTCATTTCCCCAAGTGAGAGGCACATGTGAAGAAGGTTTGCTTTCTCCTTTAGATAGTGGATCTAGATCAGTGGGAGGGTTGATACTACTAGTAGCTGCAGGAAGGTTTAGGTGATTAGATGGCTTCTGCGTTTAGCTTTGAACACAGTGAAAACTGGGGCAGTTCTCTGTCTGAGTATGTCTCACTGTTCATGTCCTGCTGCTGTGAGGTTCCTTCTGTATTTCTCTCCTGCTGCCCCAAGAGAATGGCACTGACACAGGGGTTCAGTAAAGGTAGCAAAACCTGCATTTGTTCAAAGTCTTGAAGAGTAGAAGAGCACAGACTGGGAATATTTGATGGGGAATCACTGCAGGGAGATGCAATGTGTGATGCCATATACCCAGCAAAGCACTTTTGCACAAGCTTATGTCACAGCTTTCTCCCTCAGGATCGAGAGTCAAATCTCTAGAGCTTCAATATGACTATAACCAGGGGCCAGTCTGCCTGGCTTTGGTGTGCTCCTCTGGGCAGCCACAGAGGAGTGCATGTGCTCTCTTAGCCCCTGCAGTGGTGGCCTGATGCAGCTTGAATGGGCCCTGAGGTGAGACGGACCTACCAACAGGCTGCTGGTCTTTAGTTCTCTCTAGGTCCTGCAAGAGCAGTGCTGAGTGCTGTGGGGTGGTTTTGTCTGTATCCTGCTAGCTCTGGATGTCTCATCTCAGGCCGGGCCTCATCAAACCTTTTTGTTTCCCATGGGAACAACAATCCTGTTTTTCAGCAACCCACATGACTGCTCCATGACTTCTGTGTCAAACAGATCTGGTCAGGTCCTGGTGTGGTTGGAACGAAGGAGCTGCACTGGTGGGAGAATGATAACCTTTGGAAGCTATCTGGCTGATGACCACATGAGTTTCTCTTTAAGCAGGGCTAGTTTCCTTCCTTGGAAGAACTCGGTGCTTACACCAGGAGTTTGTCCACCCAGCAGCTTTGTAAACCCCAGGGGAAGGAATGGTTAAGGAATGTCTTTTCTCCACCTGTTTCAGTCCAGGCCCAGTACCGATAGCTGAAGGAGGGCTGCGAGCAGCCCCCATCTGCCATTGCTTCTGTAGGAGCTGTGTGATTCTTAGAACTCCCCTGAGTTTTGGATTATCAAACGCCACTTGTTGCAGCTGCATCAACTGCAGAATGGTTCATTTACTGAGCAGAACAACAGGCTCCTGTTTGGGTGGGATTCCACTGGCAGTCCGTGCCTGACCTGGAGACCTTTGATATTTTGGCTGGCAGACTAGTTGTCTGTGCCCTGCTTGGTATTTCCCTGTAAAATATGCTCTAGGTTGTCCTTTCTTTAGGAGACATTACCCTTCCTCCCACTTGTTCCTGTGTCCAAGCATCACTGCAAATGCTCTTGTCTGAAAGGTCCACCCCTCTCTGCACTGAGCATGCGAACCCACTAACTTGCCAGACAGCTCAGCATTCCAGCTCAGAAGGTGTCCCTGAAGTCCTGCAGCTGGACACATCTGCATTTCCAGCTTTGCTTCCTGGAGGGGACGTTTTAAATGTACAGTACAACTGCATATTGCCAGCATCAGCACGAGCTGGAGAGGCCCAAGATACTGGGACTGCTGTGGGCCGGTATTTCCAGTTGATTCTAATACTGCTGGTTGGTACGGTTATCTTTGCCTAGTGTTACCCAGGGATGACAAGGAGGAGTTTGTGAATTTTTCTTGTGAGAAGAGCACACTGGCCTATACCAAGCCTACCTTTTGATCTTGTTGATATTTTTATCTGCTTCTTGCCTTTGAAATTACATGGAGTCTTCTTTTTCCTCCTGTTTTTGGTGTGTTGGTTTTGTTTTTTTTTAGAGAAAAAGATTTAGAGAGACATGGAGCTTGAAAGAATCATTCGAGACACGCTGACACACTTCATCCAGTCCCACATCCCTGCAGCAGACCTCAGGTATGTTGAGTTAGCAAGATCCAATATCATTGCTCTAGACTGAACCCTGCATTAATTGTCCCTCTACACATTATACTGAACTCTGTAGTTTTCCTGTACTTTGTGTTACCTTACCTTAAGTCAGATCCAGGATACAGATAATTTGCACAGGCTCTGATGGGACTGCTTGAACAACTATCTAGTAATGTCATTTCTTTGATGACCAAGATGATTAATTTCCTGTCCAGTAATATACATTAGAACATGGGATTCTCTTCATTCCACAGAGCTCCCTAAGGGCTTTCTGAGCAGCCTAACAGTATGTCAGAGCTTCCCCTGTTTTGAACTCTGCCAGCATGCAGAGATAAGTCACCTTGAGGCTGGAACACAGCAGCTGTTTTGGCAGCTGGTGGCAGCAGTGACACAAGTGTGGAGAGCAGCAAGCAGAGAACACTGCACCCCACAGAAATTGCAACTTGACAGAATATGGTGACCCTACCTGAAACACCAGTCAGCACAGAAAAGTGAGGGTTTGAGCACTTGGAGTATTTTGGTCAGCTCAGCTGAAGCACTTGCGGGAGCACAGCATCTGGGCATATGCTAGAGCTTTCCTTCAGTGCTGCCCAGGACAGCAATGCGGTATTTCATCTGTAAATGCTTCCCAGTTGACCACTGACCAGCTGCTACCTCGCTTTACGGGTGGGATCTGCCTAAGATACAGTCCACAGCAGTCCTTCTACTTCTCTATTAGAGACAAGGTTAGAGGGAATGGGATGGAGAGAGAGAAAAAAAGGGCCTGCTGACTCCGCTGCCACATCCCATGTTCTCTCTGTCTCCAGGGGGATGGATGATGTTTTCTTCTCCTATATCACGGGTGTCCTGGAAGAGCTGGGCTCACCAGAGTCCTCCGAAGAGACTTTTGACATGGACACTTTTGTGGAAATGATGGAGGCGTATATCCCTGGCTTTGCAGAAATCCACAGGTATGTGAATGTTACTGCTTTGTACGTGCAAGTGATGCACTAGGGGCCTGGACCCAAGTCTCTCAGTACTGTAAGTTCTTTAGCTATACCCAGTTAAAGATGTATTAGTACCAAACCTGTGCTATTGTGATTAAGTCAGTCTTTGCCCGATACACAGATGCTAATCCCCGTATAGTTTGCAAGTAGGTCCTTGGTTATCTAAAATGCTAGTTTATTTTGTTGGGCTGCCCAACCAGCTTTGTCTTTCTGTAATGAGATAGCTAAGTAGGACAGGATACTGCTTTTATTCCTCGCACTAATTCTACAGTTTCTGTCTCTTGCAGTGGGGATATTTGTGAAATGATGTTCTCCCTCTCAGAGAGGCTTGGTGAAGCTCGCAACAAAGGTGAGTTACACAGACTATTTCAGCACAAGATATATTCTCATATGTTTTCAGTCTAAGTATTTGGAGTTGAGCAATGTCACAGGATAAAATACAATCTTGTTTGCCACAGTTAGGCTCTCAAAAGGGACCCTGAATTGACTGACAGGTTTTTTTTGTTTTATGTTCAGTTGGGTTTTTTATATCAATACATGGGAGGTTTGAGTCATGTGGAATACTGTTCAAGACATACTAGGTGAAAAACACTTGATCAGATCTCCAAACACCTCTGTTGAGATCAAATCCAGAGTAATAAGGGAGAAATGGCAGATACTGTGCTGCTTGTTGAAATTCTACTGTAGGTTAATTCTGAAAGTAAGGATTTCTGCCTGCTTCTGTTAGCCATCTGCCTAAGTGACACTACCACTGGGCAGCCATGTCAGGTGCATCATCAAGTACAGAATCCAGCTGATTACGTGTATCACTTCTAGACTTTCAGCATCCTCAAAGCTCACTTCCCTTTCACCCATGAACCCTGGCATGGCTGCAAAATCAGCAGTAATGTGCCCTGGCCTGCACACTGCAGGACTGCAGAAGACTGCGCTATCACAGTGGCCCTTTCTAACCTCAGCATTCATGATCAGCTGGATTGCTATATTAATCAGCTCCAAAGATACTTCCCACTAAAGAACAGACAGGTGAAGTGCTTGGATATAAAACCTTTCAGAACATAACCAGGCTGGGTTTTGCTTATCTAGCAACATTATTGCTGTCTTGCCAGAAGGCTACACAGCATAGAACAGACAGTCCTGTCTTTTGTCTTACTTGCTGCTTTCTTGAACTTGACAAAATCTACTGCTCTGCTCCCCTGCATCTACCTTTTGAGGATCCTGATGTAGCCACAATGTGGAAGGACAGCACCATCCCAGTTTTAGAGAGGACAGGACAGAGGTGGAACAATTACAGTGACACAGAAAGAGCCTGTAAAGAGAGATGCATCAGAGTAACCTGATCACAGGATGTGCTGGCTCACATACAGCCTGGGAACTACCAGAGTGTATTCCCAACCTTAAAATAAAAACCATGCCTTAATTCAAAGTTTTGCAAACACCAGAGAATTCTTAGAAATGTTAAATGCCCTAAGTATCCAGAGCCAAGGCATTAGAGGGCCGAGAATTGACATAACTGAATTCACAAGCAGCCCACACCCTGTAGGACCTGGAAATGCAACATTCAGGAGCTCCAGCATGCGCTAGCACTGCCTTCTTGCAGGTCAGGGTGAGCAGAGCAGCTGTTGCCTCTGAGGGCAGGACGAACAGTAGTGCTTCCCAGTCTCGTCACTTAAGAAAGGATTTGCTTGGCAAACAATGCACTAGCAATCTAATGGCAACAGAAAACACAGAGCTCTAGCCTTAGTGGGACTGTTCCTCAGGAGATATCACTATGTCTTTAAGAAAAACCTGGCCAAAAGGCTGTGGAAAATGGAAGTGAAGCACCCTCTGAAGACCTGACCAAGGGCCAGGAGCCTGGAGCTGGAGCCTGCAACGGGGAAGGGCAGTGCACTCTAACAGATGGAGCCGGGGCCCAGGTATGAACACCCTGCAGAGGAGCAGGAGCAGTGGGGACAGTCACCCAGCACTAGGCTACCAGCACCACCTGAGGGCGTTTTCTGGCTCTGGAGGGAATGACAGCATAGGCTGTGACAGCATCACTGGTGTCTGTGATCTCCATGCTATGGCTTGAGCAAGACTACGTCAGTAAATGGAAAGAGAAAATTACATGCTGACAGAAGAACATGAGCCATCACTCTGGCTCATTCTTTCCAGCCAGTGGAAAAGATGAGCCAGAGCAATGGTTGAGAGAGCCTGTCCCAGTGCCCTCAGAGATCCCACAGCAGCACCATGGGGATGCCTCTACAGCACTCCACCTCACTTCACCCTGTTCCCCTTACCTCACTCCACAGTTTGAGGTGGATCACCATTTCTCTCCCCAGCTATCTTACAGTATCTGCACAGGAAGCAGTCCCATCTGTGTGTCAGTCCTGAAGACGCCAGTCCAAACCCTCAGTCGCCTTCTGTGCTGTGCGTTTACAGAGCTATACAGCACTGAGTCATTGGCCCAGCAGTCCTGATCCTGCAGCACCATTCAGCATGACCCATGCCACAGGCATTGCAGCACCTGGCAGATCCCCCCCCCACCTCCTTCCCTTGCACTCTGCTTGCTCTTTTTCCAGTACTTACCTCTTCCTGCTCTGCAGTGCAATGATTCTGCATCCACAGCCTTCTACCAAATGCTGCTGCTGTGCTTCCTTCTCATGTAGCCACAGGTCACTGCTTAGCAGTCCCTTCCCTTTCTGATCAAAGCATATACAACTTCACAAGGCAAGCAGGAGTTCAAGCATTACACCATGGCGTTCAGAAAGCTCACTCCTGAGAAGGCATATAGCACAGCCACACAGATGAGTCAGTTCAGAGGAGCCCTACTTTAAAGAACGTTGAAATAAGAGGGGAAAAAGATTAAGGAAGAGTGATGCTTTGTCCTTGCAAAGATACAATCCCCTGTTAGCTTTGGGAATGGTATTTAGTCATGCTTGTAAAGAGAGAGAGCCTTCAGCTAAGGGCAAGCTGAGTTTCCTGACAGTGCAAAACCAGAAAGGCCCTTTTCAATAGCTCACCATATCCCCACCTTACCTCTGTCTCTTGCTCCAACTAGGAAGGCAGTAACTTGAAGGATGGTGTGGAGCTGCTACTGGAGATGTTCCCGGCATGTACCGTGAGCCAGGCAGAGAAGGCGCTTGCCATGGCCTTGGGGAACTTGGAGGAGGCAGTGCAGTTAATTGTGGAGGAGAAGGTGGAAATCGGCCCAGCAGGTGTGAGTGTAAAGGTACAGTACTCAGAGCTGGGTGGCAGCAGGCCAGAGCTCAGGGGCACATGGGTGTCCCTGCTCTCTGCTGCAAGCAGCTTTAACCACAGGAACTTTCTGTGCAAAGAGGCAGGAGGATCACGCAGAGCAATAGCCCCTCTCCCTTCCCTTTGCTCTGTGCCCACCACTGAGCCAGCACCCCGCTTCCCACAGGAGCTGGAAGTGCTCCACCAGCAGCTGGGCTCACCAAGCTAGCAGGGATTAGCTGTACACCCCACATGTTGTGCCACTCATACACCACCTTGTCTCTTCCCAGGAACTGGCACGGCCCCGCAGAGCACCCAACCATGAGGAACTCAAACAGGTTATCCTACAGAAGTAAGTACCCAGCAGCAGAGAACCCCTCATTCTGCTCCAAATAAAGGAATAGGTGGCAGTTTGGGGAAGGTGAGAACAGTGCAGTCTACAAAGAACTTGGGGTGTACAATGCTTAGTAAGGATGCCATGAAGCTGATTTAGGTATAGCTGGATCCACCTATACATACAAATACAATCATCATGTGGGGGAAAATAGGTTTGGGTTTGTTTTAGAGCTGTGGCATAGGAACAGGTTACCTGCACCAGCTGGGTCACACTGCTGGCTGTGTGTGAGGTTTCAGTCTCCTGCAGGTACAGTCTAAGTCACAGTACTGCCAGCTGAGGTCCTGGTTAAAAGTTCAACATGCAAACATCATGCTGCAGCTCAGGTAACACACTGTGACTTGTAAAACTACAGCAGCTCATTCATACCTCCATCCTTGGAGACAGTCCAAACAGGGCTAAAGACATCTTTAAGAGACTGCGTGTACAGCAACATTGGGAAGATTAAATCTCACTTGTTGACTGTGTGAACTCAGCACATTTAAAGAAACCTCTCTGAAGTCCCCTTATGGACTTCTTGGGAATGAAAGCAGCTTTAGATTGGTTTACCTTTATTCATTTCCAAAAGCATTTAATTTTCAGTAGGAGAACCCACACTGTGGTTTCATTGATCTGCTTTAAGATCTCAGCTTTCATGAGTATCCTGTGGGCATGCAGATTGCACATGTCTATTCAGCCGCATCTTTTCCACCACTTTACATCCTCCCCAGTGACAGAATAAACAGTCAATGGTCTAAGGAAGATAAAGCAAAGCAGAATGGCATCCACGCAGAATCAGCTATCCCTGTCCTTGTTCATCTCCTGTGTAGGCCAGTTTCAGGGCAACACGCAGGAGAACAAAAAAAAGCACAAGCTGATATTTATGTTTCTGAGAACTTCACTTTAATGACATTTTGGCAACATCCTGTACTTTAAACATCACTCAAGCACAGGTACAGGGAGCAGATCACCATAGCTGAAGATACACATGAGCAACTATACTAACTACTGAGGGAGAAGTCATGGTCAGTTGTGCTGTCCGCCTGCTAAGCCAGCACCAGTCTCAAGAGTAGTAACTCAGCAGTACAGCAAGCAAATGCTTGAGCCCTTATGTTTCAGTCACACAGGGCATGAGGTGATGCTTTTATGAAGTTGATTCCAGTACAGACCTGTTTCACAGTCAAACAGTAGGTGAAGCGTGAAAGGAACACCATCTCTTCAGGGCAGAAGCAGCCAGCTTGGTCCTGTAATCTCACCTCTGTCTCCTTTGGCTGCCATCAGTTGAGCTGAGGAGCAAAGCTGCCCCAATGGCAGAGCACACCAGACCTCAGCATGTCTTTCAGTTCTGCAGTGGCCATCAGCATTCTGAGCAGCCTGAGTTTTCAATACCCTTCCCATATGGCCAAGGGTGCTTCTCCAGGAGAATCCTGCTGGATTCTCTCCAGAAGGATGACATGCTTCTTGCCTGTTTATCCAAAGGACAACATTAAGTGCTCCTAGCTGCAATCTAGGCACGCAGGACACATTGTACAGCCACAAACCAGCCAGGGGAGAAAGGACATAGGCTATGAACAGCTCCAGGCAATGCATGTTACAGTGTTCACTAAATGCATCTTATTTCAGATATATGATGGTGGATAGTGCAGATGATCAGAAAACACATCGACCAGCTCCACCCAAAGAGGTAAGAAAAGCAGTCCCAGTTCACCAGCAGTTTGAATGTCCTTCGGCTACAAGGTTTAAAAATCAGGCTGCAAGTCCAGAAAACAACAGGGCAGAACAAAGCAGGAGCATTCACAGAGCCAGCTAGTAAGCAAAGAGGGAAGATTAGTTTAGCTAAGGGGTGGCAGGGTCTGTCAGTTCCTACCACTCCTGACTAGCATGGCTCTTGCTCCCCCCGCCCCCCCCCAGCTTCCTTCCAGTTTTGCCCAAGATTCCCAACACAAAGGATGGGTAAAACAGCCCACCCCGGTCTTCCTCTGCCTGTCCCTGAAAGCACAGCTCTGCTTCTGCTTGTCTCCTCCCTTTCCCTAGCAGCGTAGCTGTCCACCCACTTGGTGTTAATGTCTTTCCTCTCCAGGCTCCCAAGAAGTTGATCCGCTATATCGATAACCAGGTGGTGAGTACAAAGGGAGAGAGGTACAAAGACATCAAGAAGCCTGAGAGCGAGGAGATGAAGAGAACCTACATCAGCCTCAAACCAGCCAGGAAGTACAAGTTCCACTGACAGCCAGGTCCTCCTGTTCTTCAGCCTCCACCTCGCCAGCCAGGCATGGCAGGATGGACATATGGCACTAGGGATGAGGGGACCCCTCCACCTGTCACTAACTGGAACTAACTCGGGAGCCAGGGCACTACTTTCAGCTTCCTCAACTAACCCAGCTGACAGGAGGCCTCTCCTTGTGTAGCTGTCCCTCTGCCCCCAGGGGCACACTGCAGCAGCTCTCCAGGGCCTGGGCATTCTCTGCTATTCCTTGCATGGGACAATTTTAGATCTAAGATGTGGCTTGTGCTTTTGCAGCAAACTTTTTACAAGTCTGCACTGTTGCTTTAAACTGAGTGCCAGTGTTAATAAAGATGATGCAGGTTGGTGTGTAGTTCAGCTAGAGCATGCGTATGCTTTATGGACACCACCTCCAATCCCTCCTGGGGCCAAAGATAAGAGCAGGGTCATCCTCTCTTCCGCTTTATTCTCTTCATCACATTCACCACAAGATGTGGCTGCTGTTTGATTAACCAGTTGGCAGATACAAGGGCTGAGGCTGAACTTGAGACCAGAGCTAGGCTCCCTGCCAACACCACCTGCAGCACTCCATAAGCTCCAACTGACAGCATGGCAAGGGCTCTTGTGATTTCTCAACAGTATTGGATGCCAAAGCTCCAGCCATGCAACATGGAGCAGGATATAATAGCTATCCTGGGCACTACTGAAATGTTAAGTTAGAAGCTGGGGCTAACAAATAGGAATGACCAACTGCTTTCAGTGACAGCACAGCTAGGTTTGGCGTTTTTCTCTCAGTGAAACTGCAGTTAGGAGCAAGTTCCACCTGAAAACAACTCTCACCCTGCACCAGCCCAAACCAACACCCTAGGCCTGGGCAGACACACTGCTTACTCCTGGGCCATGCCAGCTCTTTGGTGTCAGGCTGGCCAGTGGCTGCAGGCTGGAGCTGGGCTCACTCTGCCCTCCTCCCACAGCTCAGAGGGGCCTGCCCTCTCCCAAGAGGAGGGCTGGCAGCTTTTCTCCTTCGCTCCAGCTGGCCTGGTGTGTTCCACAGCTCTTCTGGCATGCGCTGCACAACACCCCAGGGGACAGTCCCCATCAAAGACTCTCGTGCTCTTGGGACAGCTGCCATTTAGAGATTTAAAATGCAACAAATAATAAGTCCTATCTATTAGCTGGCCTGGCCAAGGCCTGTTCAGCACCATGGTGTTCCTGCAAGTCACTCGCTCTCTCCACGCCACTGCAAAGGGAGTTACTTTCCCCAGAGGCACCAATGAAGCCCACTCAAGAACACCCACCCGGTGGCTGCTAAACAGCCCCAG
>NW_009938098.1:0-2650 GCF_000696875.1 Nestor notabilis | reverse complement strand
TCCATAGAAGTTTGTTCCGCCATCCTCCCGGTATCCCAGCGTCTTGTCAGCCCCCCCCCCTCCCCAGCAGCAGCACTTCTAGATCTGGAGGTTGATGAAGGGGGCAAAGCCAACCACGTCCTGCAGGAGAACAAGAGCCCTCTGCAGCGGAGGCTCCACATCCAGCTCCACCCCACGGCTTCGGAGGATGCTCAGGCTGGATTCAGCCACGTTATGGCAATGCTTCACCTTCAGCGAGCGCAGCTTGGGACAGTACTCAGCCAGGACCCTGCCAAGAAAGAGCATGTGCAAGTTGGGTGCCAGGACTCTTAAGCGCACTGCTCACCCTCTTCTCTACTCCCATTGGGACAGTACTCAGCCAGGACCCTGCCAAGAGCGAGCATGTGCAAATTGGGTGCCAGGACTCTTAAGTGCACTGCTCACCCTCTTCTTTACTCCTAGAAGCCCAGCGCTCACCACTGTGCCACAAATACCAACCTTTGGGAGCAGTATCCTGGTGGTCTAAGAGAAACTCCAGGGACATGGCTGGCTCCCAGACCTACCCTCCGTGACATACTGGGAAATCTGCTGTTAGTAGCCTCTCTTGAAGGACCTGTTGGTGGCTTCTCCCCCAGTCTGAGCTCTCATTGCTTTCAGCATGAAGAAATCCAACTTTTCATCTTGGGTTCTCTTCCACTCCCCACCCCAGACACCTGCCATCCCTCTGCCAGCTCCCCAGGTTGCTCAGTACCTGATGGAATCATTCTTCACTCGCAGACACCCTGTGAGGTCCAGGTGTTCCAGCTCAGGGCAGCACTTGGCAATCTCCTCGACCGCTACATCACCCACATTGGCATTGACAGCCAGTGACAGAGACTTGAGCCTGCTGCACTTCTGCACCAGGTAGCAGATTGCCTCGTCCTTCAGCTGGCGACAGGCTGTCAGGTCCACAGCCTCCAGCGCCTTGCAGTGGTCAGCCAGGCTGCGCAGGGACAGGCTGTCTACCCACTCGCAGTGGGCCAGGGAGAGCCAGCGCAGGTTGGGGCAGCTCAGCGAGATGGCCACCAGCGCGTGGCGGCTGAGCTGGGCACAGCCCTTCAGCTGGATGTGGTGCAGGTGGTGGTTCTGCCCGATGACCGGGAGCAGCTCCCTGTCTGTCAGCCAGTCGGAGCAGTTCTGGAGCGCCAGCTGCTGCAGTACTTCGTTGTCCTTCAGCAGGTTAACGAAAGCAGCTCGAGGGATGGGAGGTCCAATCTGCGTGGGGAACCCAGGAAGAATGACGTGTCCCCCAGGGCTTCAGATCACCTGATCCTCACCAAATACTCTCTCCCCTCCTCTCTTCCACTGTGACAGTGGTGACCAAAGACGTCCCCCTCTTCTCATCCCAGAGTAAACCCTGCTGTCAGGCTTTCCTCCCCTTATGCCAAGGCTACTGCCACAAGCTAGATGCTTGGGCTTCTCCATCCCCCATCATCACCCCTGCATTTATGTATTCGTGATGAATTCCACACCCCTTCTCTTCAAAAACTCTTTGCTAGACCACTATGTCCTCACAGAACAGCACCTACTCTTGCCTTTCCACATCCTAGGCAGTGTCTCCCAGAGCCAGCATAAGCTTTCCCTGAAGATGAGGGACAGAATTATCTTCCATCAGACCCACCCTACTGTACTGCCTCTCTGAGGAACAACAGGCCGTGCCACTCAGGACTGGCTTTCTCCTGCCAGCTGGTGCCCATAATGGCCAGGGTGGAGCTTCCTGGCTCACTCCTCCCAAGGCCTCTTGCTAAAGACATTGGCATTGCTGGGTCCTGAATCACTGCCTCTCCTCCCTGAGCCCATCTGTCCAGTCTGACACCCAAGCCATTAACCCAAGCTCCTGAGCAGAAACCAGCCTCCTTGTCAGCAGGTTCTTCTCCTCACATAATCAGATGCTCCCCTGTTAGCTCCAGATCAGTAGGACATCTGTGTCTCCCCCAGCCTCAGAGCCATCCAATACCTGGCTTGAGTCAAAGCAGCGCATATTGGCCAGGTACAGCTGGATGAGAGACTGGAACGACTTGCTGACCCTCTGCAGGCTCAGGAGCTGCTGCAGTGGCAGATGACAGAGGATATGTGGAACCAAGATGTCTTCCCAGGGCAGGTCCAGGAGGCATCCCCTGGAGGGGGTCAAACTCATCATCAGACGTCAGGGAGCCAGGCTACAGTGGGAGCCAGGCTAGATGTCCTCACACCTACTGCCAGGTGCCTGTAGGAGGAACAGCCAGAAAGAAAGACTCAGCGACGTCTCCCACCACCAGCGCGCAGGGTAACCCCCCCCTTGGCTAGCCGTCAGCGGGGCAGGCACCTGCCACCCGCGTCACCTCCTCCCCAGCCTGGGACGTTCACTGCTCAGGCATCCAGGTCCACCTGACTGCACCGCCCTCCAGGAGAGCTCGGGGGAGAGGGGGACGGGACTTTCCACGAGCAGTTTGAGATGTCCCCGTCCCTCAGCGAAGCAGCAAGTGACTGCGGCAGCATTACCGCACCACCGGCACAGCGGCTGTGCCTCCCTTCCATGGCTAAGCATCGCTCTACCTGGCAGCTTGTCCCCTACACCCGGTGCCGAGCTACTCGGACCCCTTGCGAGGGGAGAGCAGCAACGCTCCGGACTCCCCGAAAGCAGTCTCCCTCC
>NW_009938097.1:5689-6763 GCF_000696875.1 Nestor notabilis | reverse complement strand
TGGGGGCTCGGCGTTTGGTTCCCTTTACTTCGTGTGTGTGTTTTGGCCAGCGTTCCCTGTCCGGGGTCGGGAGCAGCCCTGGGGTGAAGCAGGGGTGAGCTCTCTTCCCCTGACAATCTTCTGGTGGGAATTTCAGTGCTGGGGATGGGGAGAAACAGCTTTAAGCACTGCTCGTATGGAAAGAAACGTATCTCCAGCCTGTAAGCCGAGAGGCTGTTGAGGAATAGGGGGTTTACCAGCAGCAGGGTGATAGCAGGTAAAATCTGCCTCCCAAGCTGTGTTGCTGGGGCTGACATGGCCATGCCGTGGCCACACAAGTCGCAGGACACGGCAGTATCCCTATGGCATTGCAGCATCCCTGCGGCATTGCAGCATCCCTGCGGCACACTGCCACCGGCAGCCGGCTGATTTTTATGGCACAGCAGCATCCCCACGGCATGCTGCTATCAGGAAGCCATCACGGAGCAGCGTCTCCCCTGCCACCAGGTCATGGCTCTGCTCTCTCGGCTGCCATCCAGCAGAGGTTTCAGTGCCAAGCATCAGGCTCGGTGGTCTGAAGGTCCTTCTTGCCCCTGGCATAGAGGAGTCATGAACTCTGCAGGACCCATTTGCAAGGAGGGAGGTGCTCACACAAGATCCCAACTCCCTGACCCCCCCTAGGCCATTGGGTTGATGTGGGAAGGATGCCCCATTGGTGGGTATCTGCTCCAAGCCCCCAGCCCAAAGTGTGACCACCAGCATTAGGAGGACTTGGGGCACCGGGTTGCGCAAGCGCCCGGCTTGCAGCCTCCTTGCAGCGGTGGGGTATTGCATGCCATGGTTTCTGTGTGTCTGGAAGTGATTTGGAGAAGCTGATCTGCTGTTAACCCTGAGCAAAACAAAGGCCTTACAAAAAAGAAATACAAATACCAAAGTCTCGTCTCGCTTGTTCCTCAAGCGCTACCCGGGAGTGACGGAGGATTTGGGATAGATTCCCTTCACCTTCCTGCAGCCTCTTATTAACGTTTTGCAAGAGCAAATCAGCACCAGCCCATGGGAGAGCCAGTGTGGCTGCAGGCGCATCATTCCTGGCAC
>NW_009938097.1:1746-5649 GCF_000696875.1 Nestor notabilis | reverse complement strand
TCCCCTTGCCTTAGGGAGCAGCAAGGTGGGTACAGAGGGGTCCCCAGGCCAGGGCCTGTGGCTGCTTGTGGGCTGAAGTGAGCAGCATCGGGGCAGCCAGTGTGGGAAGCTGCTGGAGATGTCTCAGGGTTATCCTGCTGATGCCGGTCCTGGTCCTTCTTCTCCCCGGTCACATCCACCCCATGGCTCCAGCAGCATCCTTGGCCTCTGGGCAGGCTCAGAGCTGCCCTGGAGCCAGGACTGGAGCTGGTGTTACTGGCTGGCATTTGGGATGTGGTGGGGATGAGCTGCAGAGGGGTGGGATGGGGGAAGCTCAGACTTTTCCTGCCCTGGAAATGAGGAGCCAGGACAAACCCACAGAGCCCCGTGCCTGCTGCCACGCTTGCTCCATGCAACCACTCTGAATGTGGGCCTCCTCCACAGGGAATGGCAGCGGGCTGGGATCAGAGCAGTGCTGCTGTCCCTGTGGAGCTGGGTAGCTGGGGGCCTCCTGGAGCGAAGCCCAGGCCTCGGACCCCCGAGCATGCATGCAGTGCAAACCCTGCCTCGCAGCGTGTCTGCAGACCCAGCATTTGCTGTTGGTGCTGCATCCCGGTGCAGGGATGGGGGGGAAGAGCCAGGGAGGGTGGTGGATGGGAAAAGGAAGCACATGGTTGCTGGAGAATGAGGCGTGAGAGCTGCAAAGCAGGGAGAGAAGGGAAGACGAGCTGCGAGAAGGAAAGGAGCAGCATCCAAAGCACCCAAAAATGCTTGTGTGCGACAATGCCAGGGCGCAAAGCACCCAAAAGTACCTCACCAGCATGGAGGAATGTGCTGCCTGGGTAATGCCGCAATGCTTTGCCATAGCTACAATCCACCCTGGCGAGCAAAAGCACCAGTGTGTGGAGTGTGTAGGATCCGTGCTCGGGTTCCTGGAGGGGATAAACACATGGAGCCCCCTCCCATCACCCTGTGCTCCAGCTCCTCGCTGACCACAGCACACAGAGAGGAAGCTCAGGACATCCCTGGGCAGAGATAACATCGTGAGCACCAGCGGGTGACCCGTTCTCGCCGCGGCTGGCGTCGGGCGAGCAGGACCCCGGCCGGCACACGGCACCAGAGCTTTATTCTCTTATTATTACTTTTCCTTCCACCCCCTTCAGTTCTATTGGGCCGGCGACTCGCTGCCCCCCCTGGCCCCCGCTTCCCTTCCTCGCATCCCCGCACTGCGTGGCGGGACGGCCGCGCTGCTCCCCAGCACAAAGGCGTTTTCCCTCCCTGCTCCCAGCCCGTGCCGCGGGTTATTCCTCCCAGCCCAGCTCCCACCCGCCTAAAAATAGCTGTGGCACCACCGGGACCATCCCAAGGGCTCGTGGGGGATCAAAGACGGGGTGTGGGGATGGATGAAGGTAGGAGCCAGTGTCGCTGGTTGAACATGATGGTTATTTCTGGCTGCGGATGGGTGCAGGAGCCTCAAGGGGCTGTGCAACCAAATCGATCCGTGATGGGAAAATGGTTCTTTATTCCCATTTTACACGGGGTGCAAGGACCAAGGAGAGAAATCAGTGGGACAGGGGCAGGATTAAGCCCCTCACATGGAAAAGCCTCCCTTATAGATGTGTTCACAGCACTAATGAATCAATCACCATGTAATCACCGGTGTGGGGCTGGGGCTGAGGTGCATCCAATTGGATGAACAAGAGATTTCCCAGGAAGAGATCTGTTGTTAATTACAGCTCATAATTATCTTTAGGCCACACTGCACAGGTACCTGTTATGCAGCCAGGCGGGATGGATGGATGGATGGATGGATGGATGGATGGACTGACACCCGCATCCACCTTTTCATCCCAAGGGCGATCTTCTTTACTGGGGTGGTCAAGGGGAGCAGGCTCATTCCCCATGGAATGTGTGGGACCCATGCAGGGCTGCCCAGCCCAACGGCCCCCCCGGCGCCCTGAGATGTGCCCCCCAGGTCCCCTGGGGCTGCTGCAGCCTTGCTGGAACAAAGGCTTCCCAAAGAAAGGCGCTTCCTGGAGAGCAAATGACTCGGGGCTGGGGATGTGTGTGAGCCCTGCCGGGACTGAAGTCATCTGCTGGGAAACACTCCCTGCTCCACCAGAACCTCCCCTTTTCCAGGGCCCCACTCAGCGCCCGATTTCCTCGTGCACAAAGGGTTCAGTGGGTCAGGCAGAGCTGAGCAAGCTGGGGGCTGCTGGGTGCCAGGAGATGCCTTATAGCATCCGTGTTATGAGGATCCCGGCAGCAGCCACTTCTGTCCCTCATGTCCCCAAGCCAAGGACCAGACTCCTTCCCATCCAAGCTGGGGCAGTGGGGAGAGAATGGGTGGTCACGGTCAGCCCCATCAGAGAGGGACTCTTCATCAGGGCCTGTAGGGACAGGCCAAGGGGAATGGCTTTAACCTGCCAGAAGGGAGATTGAGATGAGCTCTGGGGCAGAAGCTCTTCCCTGTGAGGGTGCTGAGGCGCTGGCACAGGGTGCCCAGAGAAGCTGTGGCTGCCCCATCCCTGGCAGTGTTCAAGGCCAGGTTGGACACAGGGGCCTGGAGCAACCTGCTCTAGTGGAAGGTGTCCCTGCCCGGGGCAGGGGTTGGAGCTGGAGGAGCTTTGAGGTCCCTTCAACCCAAACCAGTCTGTGACTCTATGAATGGCTGGCTCAGCAGCTTTCTGCTCTTTTGCTCCTTTTCTTGGCTTCCAGCTCCATCTGATGAGCAAAGGGCACTGGGGACAGTGGGAAGGTGCCCTGGGGCACAGTGGCACGGTGCCGGCCAAGCCCGGCAATCAGACACCGCATCTGAGGAAGCGGAGAGAGTTGTCTTTCTCTTTCAGCCCTTTTCAATAACCAGAGGTCAGCCTTGTTTATACAGGATTATAACTGGAACGACAACAGCCATACCCATTGTGCGAGCAGTGAAACCCACAGCTAACCCAAAAAGGCTGTTTGCTCTGCATGGGCAGCAGCCAGAGCCTGTGGTCCTCACTGGGGCCATCCTGCCTCCCTTCCTCTTCCCGCACAGCCCAGGCTCTCTGGTGATGATCCCATCACCTTGGGGTGCTGCGTTTCCACCCACATCACCCCGTGAACGTGCTCCCTGTGAAACCCAGGAGTCCCAAGCTGCAAATCCCACCCATGGCCAGGATAACGCCAGGGAAAGGCTTTGGCATGGCGCGGTGCAGAGCTGGAGTCGCTTCCCTTCAGCTGATCGCGGCCGCAGTCGTTGCTTTAGTGCTCGGTTCCCATCACGGGGAGAGCCCAGGCTTTTAGGAAGGAAAGTCTGACACTTCTACCAAGTATTCCAAGACTCCCATAAACACATTTTTGGTTCAGCATTAATGAATTACCTCAATGTGGAGCTGCTCATGCCAAATACATGAATACAGAGTGTAGAAAAGCCGCCGAGGAGCAGATTTGGCTGCTGTTCAGCTGCTCCCATCGGCACAGATTCTTCTCTCGGTTACAGCAAGCAAAGGAGCTCTGCCTGTGGCAGCGTGTCCCTGTGGCTGGCTCTTGGGCTGTGCAGAGCCCGGGCACACCAAGGTTATTCACTTTCTTCCATCCCTCAGATTGGCAGAAAGCGCTGCTCGCTGGTGTCTGCGCAGGGGATGCAGCCAGGAGCTGGGATCCTGCTCGTTCCACATGCCCAGGCTCGCTGCTTCGTGCTGCCTGACCTCCTGTTGGTGCTGGGGAAAGGAAAATGCACTGTGGGGATTTCTGAGCCTGGGTTTTGCAGGAAGCGGGTTTCTCTCTGTGGAAAATTGAACCCTCATATGTGTCTCCTGCTTTCTTCCAATGACCCCATGGCAGCATCACAGAATCCCAGCCTGGTTTGTGCTGGAAGGGACCTTAAAGCTCCTCCAGCTCCAACCCCTGCCCCGGGCAGGGACACCTCACACTAGAGCAGGT
>NW_009938097.1:0-1676 GCF_000696875.1 Nestor notabilis | reverse complement strand
CCCGCTGTGCCAGCGCCTCAGCTGTCCTGTCCCTACAGGCCCTTGTCCAAGGCCCCTTTCCACGTTTCCTGGAGCCCCTTTAGGCACTGGGAGCTTTAAGGTCTCCCTGGAGCCTTCTCTTCTCCTTGCTGGGGCTCTCCAGGTTCCTGACCTTCGCTGGGTGTTTGCTCATCCCTTACGCTTTGAGCATCACCCAACTGAAAGCACGATGGATAAATGGGTTTGTGCTACACCCAGGTGAGGATGCCTCTTTCAAACAGGGGAGAGGAGATGAATTCAGGCAGGCAACACAACGATCACACCTCCACTGCTTTGCTCATCAGCAAGGCCTGAGCCAGTTACTGCCTCTCTGCAGCAGCAGGCGAGCAGGGGAGGGGGGCTGTTGACTGCAGGGGGGGTCACCCATCCTCTCCCTCACCATGGGGGCTGATGCAGCTGCGCAGGACATCTCCATATGGGAAAGGTTTGCTGTTCTGCAGAGCTGCTGTGGCTCCTGACATGTTCTAACTTAGCACGAGGCATTACCTCACCGCGCTGCCGCAGATGGCAGATGGCTGCTGGCTGTGCCGCGCTCTCCTCTCCCCTCTCCCCTCTCCATCTGCAGCCTGAGACCAGCACTTTCTGCTCAGGTTTTCCACACACAGGCTCTGGGGAGGAGGTTGTCAGGTTTCTGAGCATCACCCCGGCCAGGTCTGGAAGAAGAGGAGCCCTTTGCAGCATCCTCAGAAGAAGGGAGACACTCTGCAGCATCCCTAAAGAAAGGGAACACTTTGCAGCATCCCTGGAAGAAGTGGGACACTTTGCAGGATCTCTGGAGGAAGAGGACCCCTTTGCTGCATCCCTGGACGTGACAACCTTTGCTGAAGCTCGCAGCCCTCCTCTTTGCCCACGGGGTTTTGTGGCCACCCCTTTGCTTCACCAAGGCTTTCACCGCCCAGCAGAAGGGATGAGGGTGTTGCTGAGAGCAACCTCACCTGCATATGAGATAGGGAAACCCAGAGTACCAAACACAAGTGGAAGAGAGGAGTTTTGCCTTAGAGTGGGTAAACGCTGCTGTGTTGCTGTGCCTCAGTTTCCCCACGCGCTGAGCAGGGCATGGAGCAACCCAGCTTCTCCTCAGGCCCTTTAGAGACAATAACCTCCCTGGCAAAGGGCAGGACGTAGCAAGGTAATTCTGACAGTGCTTCTTTCCTGAGAGAGAACAATAATAATAATTACAGGAATAAAACTAAGAATAAAGAAAAGGCCTGAGAGCTTTTCCTCCCTGCAAGCAGAGGAACAACTTTTGCTTTCCAGTGCTGCATTGTGAACATGAAGGGAAGGGAAACGAGCACGAACATGCTGCATTTACACCTCAGAACCCCGTGAACTGCGATGTCTCCCCCATAAACTTGACAAAAAATGAGATTTAAAAGCTTGCCAAGGGCAGCATCTTCTTTGCATTCTGGTTTCAGCGCATCCTTTGTGCTGCAGCTCAGGGAAAAGAGCAGCACAATCCCCAGCAGCGGGGCTTGGGGATGCTGCGAGCGGACCCGAGGGATGCAGGGTGTGAGGAGGAGGATGCCGTGGCCCCCCCATGGATGAAGGCTGATGCCGGGGGGCAGGCGGGAGGCAGCGGGGAAGGGCTCCAAGGCAAAGGCTTTGTTCGCGGGCCAGCCGGGAGCGTGCGAGGGCCG
>NW_009938096.1:0-808 GCF_000696875.1 Nestor notabilis | reverse complement strand
CGTGTGTGTGCACGTGTGATGTGTGTGTGCATGTGTGTGACGTGTGTGCATGTGTGTGACACGTTTGTGTGCACATGTGACATGTGTGCACATGTGTGATGCGTGTGTGTGCACATGTGTGACACGTAGGTGCACATGTGACGTGTGTGTGCACACATGTGATGTGTGTGCATGTGTGACGTGTGTGTGCACGTGTGTGAAACGTGTGTGACATGTGTGTGCACATGTTTAACATGTGTGCACGTGTGTGACACGTGTGTGTGTGACACATGTATGTGCACATGTGTGCTGATGACACGTGTGCATGTGTTTGTGCTGGTGACACACGCGTTGCCCGCGCTAACACGTGTGTGTGTCAATGACACATGTATGTACATGCCATTGACACGTGTCTGTGTGCCAGTGACACGTGTGTGCTGGTGTTGCCCATGCTGATACACGTGTGTGTGTGCTGGTGATATGTGTGTGCACGTGATCGGGTGCTGGTGACACGTGTGTGTGTTGGTGACACGTGTGTGTGTTGGTGACACGTGTGTGCTGGTGACATGCGTGATGCTGCGCTGACACGTGTGTATGTGCGCTGACAAGTGTGTGTCATTGACACGCATGTCTATGTACTGGTGACATGGGGGTGTGCTGCTCGCATACATGTTGCCCACACTGACACGTGTGTGTGTAGCAGTGACACGTGCGTCAGTGACACATGTGTGCCAATGGACACGTGTGCTGGTGACACGTGTGTGTGCCAATGATAATGGTGTGTGTGTTGGTGCCACGTGTGTGCTGTTGACGTGTGTGTGTGCTGGTG
>NW_009938095.1:6975-17934 GCF_000696875.1 Nestor notabilis | reverse complement strand
ATTATATTATATATAATTTTCCGAAAACGTGGTACAACTTAGTTGATTTTTAACTGGATTCATACAGTCTACACCATACACTAAAGTGAGAAGGTAATTCAGGGTTCCTAAGCTATCCTTGCTAAAAATGAGAATAAATTAAAACTTTAATAGTACTTCCCCAGTATTCATATTTTGGTCAATCCTGTTTTTCTTGTTAAAAAAAAAAAAAAGCTGTAAACAACAGCATTTTGTCTAAAAGTTGTAATGAATTTTCAATGCCAAAGATGCAGCTGTCAATATTACCAGAATGAACGCTATGTACTATCACAGGTATAAACCACTCTCCATTGTTTTGATTATATTTCTATGGTTTTTAATTTGGAATCACAAAATCTTTTATAAGGCTCTATAAATTCACCTGTATATGTTGTTAAAAAAGAACACTGAGTGTCTGTACATTTTGCAATGTAAGATATAATGTAAGTGAAGTTAAGTATTTTAAGAAAATCATCCCAAACTCATAAGTACGCATATGTCCATACACACACAATTACCCACACATCTCTCTGACATAGTTTTGTGAAACTATACAAATATATTGCCTAAAAATATTTCTCTTGTGGCTAGGAATAGTTGTTGATAGAATTCAAATTGCAAAGGCAAAGTATATGCCTATTGACTCTTTTATCACAAAGGAGATCTGAAATTAGGAACATTCTCAGCTGACCCCTCTCCCATTGGAGTTAAATAGGGTTGGCTCTCATCTTTGTTGGGAAAAGGATGAAGCCCTTGCATATATTCTTTATGTTCTGTTATAATTCTGTGGTCTGGAACGGTATCTTAGAACATTTCTTTTCTATGAAATATTGAAAAAGGTAAAATTTCAAAGGTAAAGTTTAAAATTACTTTCATGTCCATGGAGTTTAAGTACCATTTACTAAATGTAAAAATCTAGTAAAATGATTTTTCTTTTTTTTTCTTTTTGTATTGTGGTTTTTTTTCCCCACTGTATCTTAATATGTCCGATACTGAAAACAAATGAGAGAACACTGTGTTATCAACAAACGCCTAGCCAAACTTGAACAGATTCCTAGCGATGATTCAATATTCAGTAGGACAAGAGAAAACCTCTCACCGATTGCAGTGGAATTCAGATCATGCCATTATATAGAAATTTTGATATCCCCAACAATGCTACAACAGGATGAACGTGGGAGAAGTTATTTAGCCATGGCTATGTCATAAAAGAGTTTGGGTTTCTTCCTTTTGTTACTATTGTTTTGCTTGATTGTTTATAATGAGAGTTTCTTTTAGATAGAAGTATATAAGTCACCTATATGGAACCATCCTCCTACAGACCCAAACAAGACTTTTGATCTATTTGTGAGAGCTCTTTGTACAAACAGCAACTGGATCAAGACCTGAAGTTAATTTAATACTCCAAGCAAAAAGAATTTGCTTGTTAAACGCTTTTACCGTGTACATCTAGCATATTTGTATAACTACAAAATATTTTGTGGGATCCTTTTTAAAATGTATATATTATACAAAACGCAATCATAAAAAAGCACCAACAATAGCTACTGATTTGAGCAAACACAGCAGTGAAATGTTTCTCTAGCTGTAGGTAGCAGGACTTTGAGTCTCCTACAGGTTTTGTTAATTTTATGAAGAAAAGAAATGAAATTTGTGACAAATATTTCATTTAAAGGGGTTTGTTAAATTGTTTCTGCTGTTACAGCAAGAAAGTCCTTGCCCTTCTTAAAATTGTTTTTTTCTTTATTTCCAACTATCTCTTTATTATTAGACATATATTGTAAATTAAGGTTGGTTTAAGTCTTTGGGAGGGATCTATTTCATGGACAGTTGAAGTGTTTTTATTTAATGAAACTGCCTTCACATTTTGCATACCATTTTTTTTTCTGAAAAACTTAACTATGATGTCATACCTTGTCATTCATTTCCATAACTAAACTCTTTCCATGAACAGTGTATGTGATACACACACCCATTTCTTTTCTTTTTAAAAAATTGTTAAATGCAGACTTTGGTCCACTTCTGCACAGAAGTTCTTCTGAGTTCATTGGAGAGTCCCAGAATGAATCATGATAGGTGCAGAACTGTTGAGAAAAAGGAAATTTTGAAGTACTGTAGCTTGGAATCCCAGGGTATTTAAAGACAGAGCTTTGGCTGATTTCCCTAGCTCACTGTGAATTTCAGCATGATAGTGTTTGACAACATGAACTTTAGGACACATTACAAAACAGTACATAGCTGCTGTGTCCCAGGAGAAGTGCTGAGAAGAATATTGGGCAGCACAGACTAAATTTCTCCTGTTTCTTTGTTTTAGTGGGAAGATACTGGTTGCGTCCAGGCAGCTCCCACTGAATTTGGCTTGTTCAGCGTCTCCCATTTCATCATGCTGCTAGGTGCCTATCTGCAGTGATAAATGCCTTTAAACATTAGCTTTTGTATTTGCCTCTTCCTTCAGGCATATGTGATGCAGATGTCTAAGGACTCTGATTTGCATATTGGACAGAAAAGTAAACTGAAGTCATCAGAAAATGTTTAGATTGGATATGAAAAGGAAAGCTGGAATATGGAAGGTTCTGAAATCTTCATTAAAGGTTTTCAAAAATAGTTCAGAAAATACCTGTCAGGGTTGATATAAGTGTACTTAAACTTGCCTCAGAGAAAAAGCACGGAATATCCTCTCAGCCCTGTTGTTCTACAGTGTCCCTACTGGGGCGCGCTAAGCTTTTGAGGATGTGATATGTACACATCTGTAGGAATAAGAATGTTCTATCCTTCAATTAGCTATCAGAAGCAATATTTAATTTTTAAATTTACAGTTTATGAGCATGATAGAACAAGCTGTCTGTGTGAAGAGCTGTCTTTGAAGTAAATTAGAGTTCCAGCACAGAAGACAGGATCATATAAAGGATAAAAAAAATGGAATCAGATTTGTAAATATTCTTTTTTATTATTATTTTCAATTCCTGTTTTAGATGCAGAACAATGGATTTCTAAGCAGCTTGCCTATTCAATTTCTTCAAAACCAGACTTCAGTTTCTTCCAGAGGGCTTCTTCCAAACTTAGAAATAAAAAAACCCATTTCACTACTTGAAATAAAATTCTAATTATTTAATGCAAGTTTTTACTAAGCTGCCTATTGAGAGAAAAAGAAAAAGAAAAGAGGTATTTCCGTAACTATATTCTCATCTGATTTGAACAAGGTGTAGTAATTTTTCATAAGTATTGTTGCAAAATAAAGTGGAATGACAATGCACAGATAAATACAATTTGTAAAGATTGTGCTTCCTGCATTATACTCACTACATACGTGTGTGGGGAGAGATGTGTGTGTGTATAGAATTATAGTTCAAAATCCAGTAAGTTCCCACTGGACTTTTTCTTCCAGGAGTATGCTCTTACATGTAAAAGCAAACAGAAAGGTAGAAACATGTTTATGATACTACAAATTAGACTTGCTCTGTAGAGTAGAAAGGAGTTTTGCATTCAAGATTCAAATTCAGCCCCCTCTTCATGCATTATATGCATAAGCAAGCACACGTTTCAGTATTTGACTTCCAAAATTTTACCTGTTCATAGTAGGTGCTTTTTCTTTTTATATTTTATTTTTAAGTACTATCATTCCTCAGGGTAAAGGGTGGATAAACAGACAGCAGCCTTCCTAGGCTGAGAGATTGTCATTGCAATTTTGCAAGGCTGTTAAATATTTGTATGTCTTACATGGCGAAAGCTGATCATATCCTGCCGCTGTTCCATGTTCAAGACTTGAGTTTTACGGCATTGGGACTTTTGAATTAAAATCTACACAAAGGCATAGGGGCTAAAATAAGCATCTTTGATATACATTTAGTTGTTGCAGTTTGATTGCAAAACACTGGCATCAATCATCTATGACGAATAGAAAGTGGTTTATTCTATTTGCAGTAATGTAAAAGGCAGCCAGTAAGACTTTATTATAATATTGCGCTATGAGAAAATCTGAAACTGTGAGTTAAATCCATTGCACTGATCCCTACAGTCAGAGCTCAGATTCTTGTTAGAGCACCTTCGTTTTATTTTGTCTCTAATCTGCTAATCTGTCTTGGTATGAAATGGATATATAGAGAGAAATACACACATTCATTAAAATCCATTGTTGAGCATCTGTGTTTTTGTAGATATCCTTCTATGTAAGAAATGAGCAAGAATCAACTTGGACAGCTGTCTTGAAATTTTGAATTTGAATTTGTTAATAAAGATCATGATATTGACACACATCAGGAAAAATTAAATCTATGTGAGCATAGTTCTCCAGAAGGCAAACGCTTCTTTAGGAAGCATCCTGGCAAAAATGTATAAATGGGAGTGCTGGAAATCTTGCTGAGTCAAGATGAAACACACTGTGCTGAAGCTTTCTTGTTCACTGAGTCAGCAGTGATTAAAGTGTCCTCTGGATGTTAACCAACTGGAGGGTATAAAAAATGGCAAACAGGATTCAGACAACGTTTAACATTCTGACTGAAGAGATCCAAAGACAATAGGTGAATATATATTAACATATTAATGTATATTATACAATATAAGAAATTCAGTTAAGCCAAACAGTGAGTGAAACAGTATGCTTCCAAATACACGCACTTCAAAGATTAAAGTTCATCTGATGCTCAACTTAAAAGCGCATTTCGGATAGCTCAACTCTGAGTTGCACTAACAGCCAAATGTGTTGTATAACAAAGCCTTACGACAATATGATGAAGGGAATGTAGCCAAGCCAACCTTAAGTTTTAGAAGTCTTGGATCCAAGCAATCAGGTTGCAAAACTGAACTGTATTTTATATGCATCAGAGCCTAATTCCATTAAAGGCAGTGGCCCAAGCCACAGTGATTAGAAGGAGAGCAAAATGCAGTCTTCATTTCTTTCTTTATGCACATACATTTTTAAGCAAGAGCAGCCTACAATAAAACTATTTGACACCACAAAAAAGGAGACTTTATCAGCTCTGCTTTCAACAAGTTGCCCAATCAAATTTGGAAATCTGTACCTGGCTATATGTCGGTTTAAACCAGACATGTTTCTAAAAGTTTTGTCTCCAAGCAAAAAAATACAAGAAGTAAAATGGTACCGCTGTTCAGATTTTCTAAAAAGACAAAGACAGAAATGCAGTCCTGAAAAGATAGATTCATGTTTTTACTATGCAGAAAGGCAGAGAATTAAAACATCATTGGAGTAGAGTATTCTTACATTATCATAGCTGTTGGTTAAAAATGTCAGCAAAGCAAGCAAAGAAAATACCAGCCTCAACAATGAATGTTTCTGAAAGTTTTGCTTTGGAAGGTAACAAAGATCCTAAGCACTGCATCTCTTTCTAGAGCTAGACTGAAAAATGTTTCCTATCATATTATCTGGTCTACCTTTGACTTGGAGTATAAAAGCAGTCCTCTGAAGGGTTTGCATGTTCACCTTAGCGCGGGGTGGGAGGAGGGTATTCCCTTTTGATGAGAATAACATAGAAAAAAAAGATCTAGATGAAGTCTGATGTCAAAATTGCCTAGTAATTCTGTCCCAATCACTACAGCTTTTCCAGACAGGTATCAGAATAATTTAGGGCTGAAGCTCTATGGGATGACATAAGAGCAGTGGTGTGGCACTGTTCCTCTCTGAAGAAGAAAAAGAGAGAGGAAAGAGAGAGAGAACATTCTCTGCTTTTCCTAGTCTCACAGACTACATTAATTGCTACTTAAACAGTGCTTGGTTCAGGAACATAAATATCATGAAAGGGAAAGATTTCACCATGAGAGCAATATATTTGTTGTGGCTTATGCTATCTGCAAAACAATTTATGAATGCAAGCAAACATTCTCCTGCTCAACCCCCTGAAGATGAGGCTAAATGATGCCCTTGGAGCTCATGGCTCTTCAGTTTTTGTAAGAGGCTTGGTTTGATTTATATTCTATCAACAAAGAAAGAGAAGAGAGACGAAGTGCTAGAAGTAAAAGATAGTTGATTAATATAATCGAGGGAGAAAATGCAATATACTTTGTAATGATATCATTAAACCTCACTGAGCTTCTGGAAACGATCTGTTAAAAATTAAACAAACAAACCTGCCCAAATAAAAATTAAATCTGCTCCTTGACACTCTAAGTACACATCACAATTAGATCAATCACAGCTGAGCTGAAAAATAGTGACATCGGAAGTGTCATATTCTTCCTTACACCTATTTCCAGGGGATACCCAGCACTTCCCTGGGGATTCAGCTGGCCATGGCCAACCCTGGCCTGTCAGGGAGCCTCTCCCCACAGCCCCCAATAGGATGGGCAATCCTTGGCCGTGCTCGTGCTGAGCCCTGAGCCCCAAGCCCCGAGTTATGAAAACTTGCCAATTTACAAACTTCCTTCCCAGACATATTATTATACCTGCTTCAGATGCTACTTGTAATAGATGTTACTTCATTATGCTTTTCACACAGATGGTCAGCTAGCTGTTTGGGCTTCCTGGCATTATGTATAGTTAAATAATAAACATACTAGTCTAACTTTTAATTTACACCATTATAATTATAGGTGGAGTTCAATTAGCCCTTATCATACAGGAGCTAATATTAAAGTTTCTGGGTTTAATTTTGCCACTTTAATCCCTGTTGTCACTTTCTGTGTGACAACACAGGAATTAATTTCATTTTGTTATTAATGAAATAAAATAAAATAAATTTTTGTTTTATTTAGTAAATAATTACCATTTATCCAGAAAAAATCTCTGGATAAAAGCAGGTAGCTTACCTTTTTTCTCATTTATGTAAATTATTTCTGGACTTGCCACTATTCAGAGATAAGGACATGAAATGCAGTCACAGAAAACATTTGAAGCCTGAAAGTGTGTTACCAGACTGGGGAAATGTCTTTCCTGTTTGTATTCTATTTGGAGTAAACTGGAAATCACCATTTGTATGGAGGCTTGTCAGGTGTTTAATTCTTCATATGCAGAGTGAAATCTACAACTTCACTGCACACTTTGCTAATATTCACAGGTCTAAAGTTTCAGGAAAAAAACAAACCCCAAAATCTTACTATTCTCATCCAAAAATAACCTTGAGCACTGGAAAATCTATGCATAGCTGGAAATTAAACATTTATTTTAAAGTCAGATTTCTAATGACTGTTCTTCTGTATGCTTTATAGCCTTTATTAGTAAGCAAAACATACTCCAGTGTTATGACAGTTGCCTGTTTCACTATCCTTATTTTACTGAACCATAATTGAGAAATTTCATAATGCAGTGTATTGCAGAGGTGGGAATAGAACCTAGTTCCTAAATCAAAATAGTAAGAAAAAAACCCCACCACAACAACAGTGATTATGATATAAAAGAATGTAAAACCACATGGGTGCTACAATACTGAGCTCTCCCCACATGCAGGTTAATGAGCTAACTACTAGTCTAGAAAGCAATATGTAATTTGGTGCCCTTGGTCTCTCTGTCAGAAGAATATATAATTATTCTTTGCAAAATGGGACAGCTTCAAAGAGAAAAATGAAGAGCTCTTCATCTTTCTACTCAGAGCCTAAATCCTTTTAGATCTGATGACTAGGGAGGCTTGGGAAAAGAAAGATCCAATCATATAAAAGAAGCATTTATTCTCAGCAGCCAACATTATAGGCAAATACTATGACCATTATGTTACAAAAAGGGCCTCTATCAGCAATTTTTCTCTGTTAGTTTTCTGTTCAATACATGTCTGCCCAGGGCACTTAAAGGGCACTTAAAAATCGGATCCTATTTTGTTAGGATGTTTGTTAAGATGTTAAAGACAAAGTACGTAAGATTTGCAGACCAGATGGTATGACTTTTGAAATATTTTTTCAGCATGTGAGAGATCTGTGTTCATTTCTGTCCATCACAGATAATTTCTTCCTCCATATCCAGCTTAGAAGAATTTCTAAGCAGCAAGTTGGAGGATTATCTCCTGTTTTGCTTTCCAGCCTAGAAAAGCATTTAAACATCTCTTGGTGCAGGAATTCTGCATGTGTGCCACCTTCTACAGCGAATCACTGATTAAATATAGACTCGCTTGCTCTCCAGTGAGTATTTAGTACTGTATAACAAATTTCGCTCAGTAGGTATCTGTAGATGACACGCAGAGTGACACTAGGCATAAAACGAAACTGTTAAGAGAGCTTGCCTTCCTGCCAGAGGGAGAGATCAAGACAGCAAACCACACCTGACATGTTAGTCATACAGATGAATGTATTATTCCACTAATACAGGTTGGACAGCACTTAGAGCAACCTGGTCTAGTGCAAGGTGTCCCTGCCCATCACAGAGGGGGTGGAACTAGATGAGCTTTAAAGACCATTCCAACCCAAAGCATTCTGTGATTCTATGATACAATTCTACAATTATCAAAAAATACGTGGACATTATGGTGGTAAGGGCAGTCTGAAAATCTTACACTGACAAAACACATTACTGGGAAAGACTGCGTCTCATTCCCGTTCCCCTCACCAGGCCTGATGCTGACCTCTACCCGTGGGCCAGCATTCCAGCCCTTCCCCAGTGAGGTGCTCGATGCCCAGTGCCATGCCTGTCCCCAGCTGCTCTCTGCCGTGCTCTTGGCTGGGGAGGTGGCCTTGTCCTGATGCCTCTGGGAGGCCCCAGTCCCGAGAGATCCCCCAGCCGCTCAGCACCCTTGCACTGGGAATTCATCATTCCCAATTCTCCTGCCTTGCTGCAGATCATCATGTTGAAAACCATTGCCAATTTGTGTTTACCTAACCTGTTCTTACAGACTGTACTGCTGCAGGAACAACATGCCTACATTATAGAAGAGAGATTCCAAGGAGGATAGAAAAAGGAATATTTCATTTTGAGATGGAGTTTTGTTTTGATAATTTTATTTCCTTGATGTTATGTTACTGTAGAATACTAGAGTATTTATATTGCAGTATAATAGCTGTTTCAAATGAAACAGACAAGTACATTTCTTGTACATATGTTGCTATTAATGTTACTCAAGGTCCTTGGTTTATCTTCTTGGCCTGGTTTGCGTTTAAAGAAAATCCTTGCACTTACAACAGTTCTGTCTTTCCCTCTTTCCCCAATGTCCTCACCCTCCAAGATGCTTCAATTGGCCTGGCAGTGTCATGAGTAAGTAAGATAATGACAGAAACTAGGAGACAATAGGGGAAAAAATCATTTGAAGGATTTTGTACACTTTTTGGTGTACATGTAAAATCCTACTTCAATTCCAGTTTAGTTGAAATAAACCAAGGAGAGAGAATAAAGGTAGTTTCTTAGCCTAGTATGTACTTGTGTAATTCCAGTCTGCTACAGGTGAATATCTTGCCCTGCCAGGTCCATTATAAAGAAGGTAAACTGACCCATTAATCAAAATACAAACATCTATATAGGACTACAATTTTATTGTTGAATGAATATGCATAAGTAACCAATGAATGCAAACTGAATTAAAAAGTGAGAAAAGGGGTTGTTACTCTCAAAGCCATAGCACAGAACCTCACGACTTAGAGAAGAAGAAATGAGATAATCTAAAAGGTTATCTGAATTAATCACTTTGCACTCTTGAGATAAGCTGATTGTACCAGGAGCTGGTCAATTTTTCAGCAGACATCCAGACTATCCTGCTTCCAGATTACATTTTTAGAAGTGAAGATCTCTCCCGTCTCCCACCCTATTCCCAGGATTTGTGTTCCCTTTGGGCCTTTGAAGAAGAAAGAAGAGAGAATCAGACTGCTCTGTCTTGCTGCTGGTGAGAATACCTCTCTGGATTGATCTTGTATTTTAATCCCCTGTTGTATTCCCCCTTCACTTACTCAACATACGGAAGCTAAATGGGGAGAAAATGGCTTTCTTAAAAGATCAAAATCTCAGAAGGCTTTGAACTCTGAAAGAATATGGAAGATCACAAGAAGCCCATTCAAGTTAGAAGAATCTGCTCATCACCTTGAATTATATCAGTACCATCCTTCTCTTTATTGCCCTTAGAATGTGTGGAGTCAAAGACAAAATGGTATAACAAATGACACTCTGTGGCCTGCTGATTTCTGCCTGCCATTTGTACGTTAAATCACCAGCAGCTGTCACGATCAGTAAAGAGTGGTAGTCAGAGTTGGAGGAGATAAACATACAGATGAAAATGAGGGCTTGATTCCTTAGGGGAAGAAAGCAAAATGAAATAGAAATGGAGTAGTACAGACGATACAGGTGCTAAATAAATAACTCGCACTGTTGTAAAAGAAGGATGAGGCAAGTGCTTTATAAGGATCATTTATGTATCTCAGTACTTCTGTCTGAATTTACATTGTGTATTGCCTCGCAAAGTGAATGGAAAATACTTTTAAATGTCAAGCATTTTTATTAGGATTGTTTATGCGTGCTTATGTTGTACAACAGTTACTATGATAAGCAAAACCTTGGAGTTTCAGAAGGTCACAGATAACTCCATCTGCTTCTTGGTACGATAAGCTCACTTCACTGGGTCTCTCCTGAGAAGCCAAGAGTTGGTTACCTTCTTTGACTGCACTGGGGAGCAGGCCATTCCTATGGAACCGTTTCTTGGTCCGTATGCAGGCTGAAGAGCAGCTCCTTCACAACTCACAACCAAAAAGAAATCAGTTGTTGAGTGTATTTTTTATCTAAAAATACTTCATGTCTCCAAATAACAATTAAAAAAATTTCTGAGCAACCAGAGGTCAAAGGGTGCCAGGTATACTCACTGTTTTCCAGAAGTAAGGTAGTACATTAAAAAGGAGTCCGACTTCCTTTCTACCACAATTACAGGTGCAGTACTTTCATCATTTTTATTTCAGTGTTAAGCTTTCTTGGTTTAACAAACACAAGATACGTTTACAAATGTGTGCTGGGAAGGTACTGTGCATTTTTCTTCCTCCCTTAGCTGCATATTTATGCAATCCATGCTGAGCACTGTTTTGCAGGTAGGATCT
>NW_009938095.1:0-6944 GCF_000696875.1 Nestor notabilis | reverse complement strand
AGAGTGTTGAATTCCTCTTGTTTGTAGATTGGGTACCTTTCAACTGATGTAGTCTCACCTGTTACATCTGTTAGCATTTCACTGGGAAGTGTCTTTCCTTGATGGCCTGTCACTCTTCAAGAAGAATCCTTCCCTTTTGTTCCTAATCTCTGCACAGCATTGCTTTCTCTTTGTTAGATGGATCACTTCTCCAGAATTCACAATCTTTAATAAACACATCATCGACAAAATGCTTTCATCTATTCTGTAGATTTTGTAACATCTCTAGAAATTGATTTGCTCCTTCTACATGTTTTGCATAAACTTGTCAGCAAATCTGTTTACCTTATTCTCAGAGAACTAAAGTTTTTACTTTTTAATAAGTCTTTGTTCTTCTCCAAGCTCAGTAACTATTTGTCATATGGCTTGCACACTTTAGTGGTGGATTTTTAACCACTCACCATGACAACTGAATTTTGCTTGCAGACCAGAAACCAACTGTATCCTGGGCTGCATCAAAAGAAGTGTGACCAGCAGGTCAAAGGAGGTGATCCTGCCCCTCTACTCTGCTCTTGTGAGACCTCACCTGGAGTATTGTGTACAGTTCTGGTGTCCTCAACATAAAAAGGACATGGAGCTGCTGGAGGAAGTCCAGAGGAGGGCCACAAGGATGATAAGAGGCCTGGGGCACCTTCCTTATGAAGACAGGCTGAGAAAGTTGGGGCTGTTCAGCCTGGAGAAGAGAAGACCACGTGGAAAACTCATAGCAGCCTTCCAGTATCTGAAGGGGGCCTATAAGGATGCTGGGGAGGGACTCATCATTAGGGACTCTAGTGGTAGGACAAGGGGTAATGGCTTCAAACTTAAACAGGGGAGGTTTAGATTAGATATAAGGAAGAAGTTCTTCACAGTGAGGGTGGTGAGGCCCTGGAATGGGTTGCCCAAGGAAGTTGTGAATGCTCCAACCCTGGTGGTGTTTGAGGCCAGGTTAGACAGAGGCTTCAGCGACATGGTTTAGTGCAAGGTCTCCCTGTCCATGGCAGGGGGGTTGGAACTAGATGATCTTAAAGTTCTTTCCAACCCTAACTATTCTATGAATCTATGATTCTATGATCATACACAAGCCCACGTCTCAGATATCCCACTGGTATCAGTGTAAAAGAAAAATCTAGTATCTGGATTTTTATTATATGTAAAATGCCTGCATCAGAGTCTTGACTTTTTTAAGTTTTAGGTTTAGTGTGTGTTACAAATTAACACCATCCAATGTCCCCACACAAATATACTTGACATTCCGTATTACATATAAAAAAGTTATTTGCATGTATCATGAAAATCTGCTTCGTATTTTATGTGATTTGCTGATGAATGAAATGGATACAGTGCATCAGTACAAGGCTAAAATACCTGCTTTAACTCAAATTTGAATGTGGACATTGGATTTTTATTTATTGATAAAAACATTCGTAGGCAGAAACACTTGTACTAGTAATGCACAAACACATTAATAAAAGATGCCCTCACCTCACTGATCTTACAGTTTAATTACTAAAGTCAACAGCAGGATTTAGACAACCAAATGGAACACCACCAGGGAAAATACCCAACAATGAGAAGTGGGAACTTAATCTATACTGTACTGAAATTTGGTGGTACTGCATAAAAGACATGTAGGAAAGATGGCCTACTGGCAGAGGATGAGCAGGGATGAAAAAAGTTGAAGATCAGAGCTTTTCTCCACAGAAATATTAAGCCCAGAATTTCAGGACTTGTGTAAGACCAGAGTTCTGCCCAGGGACTCACAGCTTTCAGAAGTAATGAAGACAAAACACTGAAGTTAAGGTGTGGCTGACCTTCTTGCAATTCACAAGTTTCAATTGTGGTTGCATGTCATAGCCCTGATCAGTCCCATCCAAGTTGAGACACTGACATTTGGTGACCTCATTAGGATAAAGCAGTAAGGTGCTAAATAATACATGGAAAGAGAGAGGAGTGGGAGTTGAAATTGAAGCAGCACTGAAATGACTGCTGGTGCTGCTTGCTTGGTCAAAAGGCAGCTAAAGATAACGATGTTCCAAATTTTGATGCTTCTTTTAAGTGCCAAAACTTAAATAAAACAAACTCAATTTTAGGAGCCCAAGGCAGACAGTCCTCTTCAGAAGCTGTACATTGACTAGAGGAAGCTGCATTTTTAAATCTTGGCTAAACCAAGAAATTGTGTTCATAGACATCATTCAGATGTTGGTGCCAAAGTTAGAACCTGCACCTGGGGAGTGGCATGCTTATCATCACCCACCATCAGCCCTGGCTGGTTTCCTTCATGTCACTGTCACATGTGCAGGGCACATGAGGTGAGGGTGGCTGCATGCTGGCCCATTTGGGGTATCAGCGAAGTGTATTTAATCACTCTTTCTTCTTGGAACACACCATCTAATACAGGTCTCAGATACTAACTAGGCAGCCAGTAGTACTTGAAGGTATTATCTGTTGGGGGACTATTAACAATGAAGATGGAGTTTTTTTACTTGTATTAAATTTACAAGCCGTGGTTTAGCCCCTGACAGCAACTGAGCCCCACTCAGCCGCTCGCTCATTCCCTCCCTGTGGAACAGGGGAGAGAATCAGAAAGGTAAAAGTGAGGAAACTCACAGGTAGAGATAACGACAGTTTAACAGGTAAAGCAAAAGCTGCACATGCAAGCAAAGCAAAACAAGGAATTCATTCACCATTTCCAATGGGCAGGCAGGTGTTCAGCCACCTTCAGGAAAGCAGGGCTCCACACGTGTAACAGTGACTTGGGAAGACAAACGCCATCGCTCAGAACATCCTCCTCTTCCTTCTTCTCCTCCCTAGTTTTATATGCTGAGCATGATGTTATAGGGTCTGGGATATCCCTTGGGTCAGCTGGGGTCAACTGTCCCGGCTGTGTCCCCTCCAAGTTCTTGTGCACCCTCAGCCTACTCATTGGTGGAGTGGAGTGAGGAGCGGAAAAGGCCTTGACTGTGTGAGCGCTGCTCAGCAGTAACAAAAAATATCCCTGTGATACCAACACTGTTTCCAGCACAAATCCAAAACACAGCCCCATTCTAGCTACTGTGAAGAAAATTAACTCCACCCTAGCCAAAAACAGCATTGAATTTTATTCTTTTTTACATTTTAATTGCTTCTAACTATTATTTTAAGATAGAAGATAGCAGATAAAGTTTTAAATCAACAACAGAACTCGACCAGTTACTGCAGTTCATTATTAGCTTGGAAGAAAACAGAGCAGTGATTATTTCCTTAATTGTCCTTAAAGTCATTATTACGTATGCAAGTACAATTTGGCACTCTCCAGAGTCTTTCCCTCATTACACTGTGTGATTCACTAAATTACACGATTGTGATTAGCGCGGCAATCAGTGTCCAAGTGGTATCAGGCAACTACTGGGCTCCTTTTGCGGAGGTCAATTTAATTACATTGTGCATGACAGAAACCAGGCCAACTGAGTATTGCCTTTGCCACCAGCAATTGACACCTGAGTGTTAATGAGCTGGTAATTAAGAGCTGGCAGAGACAGGCACACTTTGGTGTTTGGGACTGGGATTACCATATGCTTCAATGCCTCTATGCTAAAAGCCTTAAGTTATCCATTTCCTAAAATAGATGGGATTTTAAAATAAAGGCAAATTATGGCATTTGCAAATAACAAGCAAGAAGACACTTTTCATCGGGACTGAATGTTGCCTCTCATGAACTTCTGAGAAATCCTCCCTTTCTGCTTGTAATCTTTTTTTGCCAGCATTTAATTCTTTTTTGTAATATGTGTTTACCAGTACATGCTCACACTGGAATTGCCTATAATCAAAGAGAAGTTTTTAAGTTTTTTTAAAAGTAAACAATCATTGTTATTAATTTCAGTACTGTAGTTTGGCCTAGAAAATTTAATCAGAGCTGAACCGGTATCAAAAGTTCATTCTTACAATTTAGAAATCAATGCAGTATCTTTCTCAAAGAGAGAAAACAAAGTTGGTAAATGTTAAAAGACATGCATTTAATTACTAAGAGGCTATAAATACAGAAACGTTAGTTGTACATTTCCTGGGGTTTTTTACTGATTTCCCTAAATTGTTCCAGTATCTTTGAGGGTCTGGACTACTGTCATCTGCCATTATTAAAATGAAATCTTGCATGCCAGCCTCAGCACAATACAGCTGTATAGAAAAGTCATATATCTCTACATTTCTAAACAGCCATGATGCAAATTCTCTTTGGTATCATTGATAATATTGTTTTTAACTTCTTGTGAGGCTTTTCTTAGACAAACAGTTATTACCAGGCTCTTCCTAGAAAAAGAGAAAGACATGGGTTTGCTTGCAGCATGTCACTTAGAGAGGGTGAAATGACTGGCTGCTTTTGGAGAAGGTAGTGGGAGAGGCAAAAGGCAGCTCCACTGGAGTTGCTTTCCCAGTACCTTTATGCTCCTTTGAAAACAACCTCTACATGCTGCCTAAATTTATAAAGAAGAAAGAAGCTGATGAAAGAGACTGAATTTAAGGAGAACTGAAAAGTGACTGGCATGAAGGAGAATGTGATGACAAGTTGGTGAGGGAGGTGGGGAAGGAAACTGGAAAATTAGAGAGAATGAAAAGCTATATGGTAGGGAAACCACCTCTGAAACATAATCCCAGAAACATAAACCCCAGAAACATATTTCCCAGAAAACATAATCCCAGGAAAATTAGAAAGAGGGTGAAGGAGAAGTTGTGTGGTAGGGAAACCACCTCTGAAACATAATCCCAGAGAATCAGTATTACCAGCACTCATGATTATGTTGTGAATGTTCCAATTTTATTATCATGTTCCTCAAGTCCTGTGATTATATGCAGCTCAACTTTAAATTTAAGAAATATATGTATTCCTAGCTGTCAGAGAGATTTTAAGCCAAGTGCATAAAGCAAGTAAGGTAAATTAAAAACATTCCAATGATTTTTAGCATTTTTATGAGTTTCATGAGGTTAACTCTGAGTGTTCAGTGTAAGGAGTAGAGCAAGTGAACTGATTTCTGTGATGCAGCATGTATAGCATTTGTGGCTATAATTTCTGTATCTCAATTTTGTTATATAATAGGGTCATATGATACAGTCAAGCCCAATATTATACGTTTAATTATCACAGTGAAATTTTTTTGTGTGCAAAGACTACTTGATGCATGTACCTATTTAAAAGTCCTTTTCTGCATCTCTTTCATGGTGTCTTAAGCAAGTAGTGTTGCTACAGACCCCTCCTTCCTCAACAGCCTACAGCAGCCCCCAGCAGGAAAGGTGCTGAAGCCAGGAGGGTCCTTCAGAGCTCATTTCAACAAACCCACCTTGCAGGGTGCCTTGGGGTCAACAAGGGACACACTGTGCACCCCAGCTGGCAGCAAGCTTTGGAAGCTCTCGTAGGAGCTACATTTTCCTCCTTTTGTACACAGAGTGACTCAGTGCAGTGGCTTAGACAATTTTCTGGTGGCTTTATGAATCCACAGTCTGTTCACATCAGATGAAAAATGTATTAACTTCACTGAATCTTAGTTGTTGGATTTACTCATAATTTTCTTCTTTTGAGGAGTTTGCCTTTCTTTTTTATTTTTTTATTTTTTTGCTGAACCCTCCGTAGGACATATAGCCTTTTATATGCAGATTGCTATAATTATGCTTTGAAATAGGCTTTGAATTCCCAGTGGCTTAAATGAGAACATGAAAGGGCAAATGTTATGCTGAGCTGAAGGATATGAAAGTGGCACGTACATCCATCTAAAATGAGATATAGGGACGAACAGCTCTTTACACAGGGACGTCAGTTCTTGACAAGTTATTGAAAGATCCTCGCAGCCACGGAGGCTGTCTTGGGCAGCACAGAAATGCTGCCAAGGGATAGCTGATCAGCCTACATTTCTTCTTTTTTAATAGCAAAAGGCGAGTAGGTGCTAAGTGAGGCGAGAGAAGTGGAACACCAGGAAAGCTGCAACCCACAGGCTGGCCACAGGCTGGCCCCGGGCTCCTAGGCCAGGGGGGAAAGCCAGGCCACCGCTGCCCCAGGCAGTCCCCCGCCATCATGGCTGTTATTTTATATACTATAAAAATGCTGTGTTTCTAACAATAACGCCCCTCACCCCAGGCCTTGGGGACACCCTCACTGCGGCTGGAGAAGCCTGTGGGTGCGAGGCTGAGGCCTGCCCCTGTGGGTTAGAGAGGCAGGAAGCCATGAAGCCACCCACCGCCCTCTGGCTTGATTTATGTATTGCTTTATCTTTTTGTTTACATGGAGAGCCTGCTCCCAGCCCTAACAGACAGGATCGCCACGCTGGGCAGGCACGAGTGGGGCTCTGCCTCTTCCCGCATGGAGGAGCCCACTGCTGCCTCCTGGACATGGCAGACACCAGGGCAGCAGTGCAGGAGAGATGGGAAAGGTACGTGCCCTGTTCCACGCGATTCTGTTTTAACAGTATGAAAACATTACATTGGGAAGACAGCTACCTGCACCATTACTGACAGCAAAGCCATGCAAATTCTTCCCATGAATGGAAATACACCAGGTCCCTTTGTATGTAAAGTGTTTTCTCATGTGTCCATTTTCGAATGGTTTTGGGTTGTAAAGCAGCTTAAAGAACATCTAGTTACAACTGTAACTTAATGCAGCCTGACATGTTATGTGCATACACATTCCATTTTTGTTCAAAATGTATTTTAAGCGAATATATTTTAAACAATGTATTTTAGACTTCAGAATGTTTAAGGTGGTGGGGTTTTTTCTTCATGTCTGCACAGAAAGGGTTTGCATTCAGACTCCCTAAAACACTAACACGTTTTTTAAAATTGTTGAGTCACACATTAGTGAGAAGGTTTGGGGCTTTTAAAAAACTTATTTTGTTACTTTAGTTCGATTAGCACCTAAAGGTTTCAGGCCAGGTCCTCGTTTTGCTGGGGGGTGGGTGGGGTGC
>NW_009938094.1:15586-24263 GCF_000696875.1 Nestor notabilis | reverse complement strand
ACCCTAACTATTCTATGATTCTATGACTTATGTTATTCAGAGAGCACCTGCCTTTGCATGGGACAGACATTGTAAAGAGGTTATAGAGATGCAGTTTCTGTTCTGAAGCCTTCACAGCCTAATTTGAGGTTTTTCTCAACTGAGTGGTAATCAATATGTTGTAGCAGAGAAAAGATGAGAACTCCAGTAAGAGGCAGGTACTATGTTACGTGCTTTAATGGCAGAGTTGTGACATGGCTGTGATGTGGACTACTTAATTCACCAGAGCTCTGTGACTCTTCATGAGGGTTTGTTATTAAACAAAACCTCTGCTGAGATCCTTTTAACACAAGGTACCTTTTGTGACGGGAATTTGTTCAGCTATGAACTGGTAAGAGTGACCTGAGAGAACATTATGTGTGTGTTTGCTCTTTAAAAATATTCCAATAGTATCTGCTTCATGTTAGTCCTAAACTGTTTCTTCTGGCTTGCTGCTGCTGTTGACATTTTGCCTGAAGTTGTAATGCACGGGCAGTGAAAGCTTTTGCACAAGACTCCTGCAAAGGGTTTGCTCTCAAGTGAGGAGGCAGATGCCTGACTGTCTGCACACCACGGTCTGAAAGTGTACCTCTGAAGCATCCTACTGTTCTGCAGGATTATTTGTCTAGCTCTGACTCTGCTCCCCTCAGTTCACCCTGCAGTGCTTGCTGCTCTCCTCCATGCTCGCTCACATTTCCTTGAACAAGGCAATAGCTTTGCTTAGAGCTTGCAACTAGAGCAGCACATCTGAGATGATGCCTGTACTGGAGGGTCTGGCTGGGGCCTGGGTTTTCACCAGAACTCAGATAGATACACAGAGAGACCTTGTTGGAAAAGGACTGACTCCCAACAGGAAGGTCTGGGAAGGCCTAGGAACAGATAAATTCTACATATAAATTAAGCTTTGCTATTGGTTTCAATGTAGCAAGGGGAAGTAGTACAAAAAGACAAAGTTTCTCAAGGTTTGGCAAGCTATCAGAACTGAAAATGGGGGCCAGGACTCTTTTGGGGCTCTCAAGTGTCACCTGCTCAAACCACTAACTCAGTACGTGACTTTGGTTTGAGCAGGTGAGGCCCCAGGGTTTCTTCGCAGAAGGATGCTCTTGCAGACCCTCCACTGCCTTCCCAGGGCACCTGGGGGCCTTTGGTAAACAGGCTCTGTGGAGCCAGCATGTACCAAGGAGAGCTTTCAAAGTGCTTCAGTTCCTAAGCCTCCCCTGCAGTCAGTTAGATGAGCCTGGCCGCTTGATGTGTAAAATCATTTCTTGGAAATTTAAATCAGTAGTTTTTCAAGTTAGAAAATTGTCATTTTCTATTGCTGAGTACAGAGCATGAAAAGAACTTTGGTAAAACCTTTTGATGGTCTTGTTTCCCTCACCACTTCCAGTGTATGATCCCTCTCTGATGTCTGTGTGGTCCCACTTAGTGCTAATGGGGACAACACACTGTAGTAGCCTGTTTGCTTGTGCGTTGATGTTACACGGCTTTACTGAATGCAGTATCACATTCAGCATCACACCTTGACAAAAGATAGAAATTATCCCAAAGAAGCAACAGTCAGAAGTGCCATATCCTCCCACTGCAGTATTGGCACGCATTATTGGATTCAGCAAGCAGGTTTGGTGTTATCCTACTGTGCTGGCTTTCAAAACAAAGACTGCAGCAAAAGAATCTGCTCTTGATCTGTGTTATGGGAGAGAAATAAAAGCCACCCAGGCTTCCTAGAATGGCAGAATACCTACCAAGGCTCCATCAGGTCCGAACAGCTCTAAAAAGTTGCCAATAAATTCCCTGGACTTTTCTTCCCATTTCTGAATGAGGTCATGGCTTTTCTCTTCCACCTTGTAAACAAATTCTTTTGATTTTTCCTCCACATTCTTGACTTTTTCTTTCATTTTGTCCACTTGGTTTTGAAAGCGGTATTTCTTCTCCTGTTTTAAAAGTGCAGACAGAGATTAATATATAGGGACTTGGAAATTAATTAGCCACTGCCAGTTGAGAAGAAGAAACAAATTGCATTAATGTATCCTAATACATATGGCCTTGGTTAACTATTCCCGTGTTATTTTTATAAATGCAAATGTAACATTTGTGGAACGAAGTGCAGAAGGTACATATTGAAAAGACTGTGCTGGGTGATTACTGAATTTAATCCACCCTTTCCGTATTTTTCAAACTGAATGCACTTTGAAAATTCTATGAATCTTGTGAAGGATACAAGTGAGACATTAACAGCTCAAACTTAGCAGTAAGCAAAAGGCAAACCTCCCTGGGTTTCCTAGCAAATGCAGCCTGCTGCTGACTTGCCAGCCTGGATGTTAACTTGGACCAAAATGTCTCTTTGGTTGGGTTTCTGCAGAGCAGAAGGAAAACTCACTTCAAGAACTTTTGGCTGCAACAAAGATATGTGTAGACGAGTGCCATGTGGCCAACAGACTTCATAGAAAAAGAGTAAACTCCTAATTGACAGTAATGCAGAAAAAGAGAGGGACAGAGAAGATAAAGTTAGGGAGTTCTCATCAGGCCAAGCTTCTAAAATACTAAGAAGGGTTATAAAGGGCTTTTGTCTCTTTGAAAGGTTCTGTACTCCACAAACATACACAGCTAATGCTGTGCTCTTGAAGGTGTAACAGGTTCTGTAGAAGCACAGATCACTATCAGCTTTTAACTTCCTGTGAACTTAATTTAATAGGCACCTGAATTTACTTTTAAAAGAAGTAATGTTTAGTGCTGAGGTGGGTTCATGAATTGCTAGAAGAACTGTCTTTGCAGGCCACAAGTCCAAACAAAATCCTCAAAGTCCAAAGAAATCAAACTTATCTTACACCTAATAGATGATCAAGCCTTCCTTTAGTGAGGAAACCAGCACTATTCTGCCTTTCTGAAATTCTGTGGTTTTAACTTTGAAACACACACAATCTGTGGTGGAAATTACTATTTCTGCATTTAAATTACTATAAGCTAAATAACCAACTGCCAGTAGGGACTTCAGGACACACCAGTGTCTGAGGCTGGGGAAGTATACTTTATGCGACAGTATCTTAACCTTAGAGCTGCTAAAGGATAAATTTGAGAACTCCCAAGTGGTGCAGCATGCCTGAATTTAATGGATATTTGCAATAATGATCCTTCTGGATGGAATACTTACAAGCAGGATTTGTAGAGGTGTAGAAAGCTGAAAAGAAAAGCCCAGTGAAATAAAAATTTTTGCCCTATGATCTGTTATTTACCTGTCAGACTTCAAAACAATAATCCAGTACACAAAACCCTTATGAAATTACACAATTCAGTCCATCACAAGGGGTTTCCCAGGACCAGGGAAGGAGGTGGGAAGTCCTGCTGCAAGTCAGCCCAATTACGAGGAAGATTTCAGTTATGTGGGTTATCTTGAGGCTTTAAGTTAAGACTTGAAACAGAAAATGAAGGAAAGTAAACTTTATTTCTGTCAAGTGTTTACTCCCCACTGGAGTGTAAGGTGCAATTCTGTACATGGAAGCTGGATAATTTGAGCCATCCTTACAAATGGTGCCCTTGCCCTACAATTGTAGCTTCTGATTTCTTCAGCATCATTTATGTACCAGCTACATAACACACTTCCTTGTCCTTTAAAAACCATTTTAGCTTTCTCTAGTAATCACACTGCTCAGTGGTTGGTTTGGTATATTTTTTGTTACAGTGTAGAGAAAGTTTGGATATCACAATATTTGCTTTCTGTGCTGTCTTCTTATAATGGCAATAAAGAAAGAAATTGTGTTTTGGGTGAGTGGCTGAGAAGCCTGCAGTGGTAGGGTGGGCTCCTTCCTAGCCTGTCATTAAACCACCTACAGCTGAAGGAGGAAGGGGAAGCAGCAGCTTTGTCATAAACATAAAAGCATAAGATGGAAATGAAGCTGCTAATTAATAGGAGCAATTAAAACAACCCTCAGCTTACCAGTTTCTTTTAAATTAAGTTCTTCCTAGCTATTTTAAAAGCAGCAGGAGGAAGATATTCTTTCTTAAGCTTTATTCTACATTCAGGGTCCTAGGAAGAGTGTCTCAGAAGCACATGCAGATCCATCTACTTACGTTTATAAAACTAACATTCAGCTCTTTGGCGGTGTATCCTCGTTGGAGATTGCGCCGGGCATACACGTCATAGTCCCGCACGATCCTTGTGATGATATCAGATGTGGAGATACCTTCGGTTCTCTGCGTTGGTACAAACATTCCTGAGCAAAGTGGGAAAAGAAAGCCCACTGAGAAAGCAAGCTAGGACCAGGCACTGCAGCAGGTGGCTGAGGATGAACACAAAAATGCCTGACCAAAGGTAAGAGACTTGCAATTCTACCTGTCTTATTCCTAGTTCTTTCCCGTTTTTCCTGTGTGAGCTTAGGGAAGGCACTGGAAGATACTGAATTGCTATACTGTTCGTTTTCCCTCAAGTCTTCAGAGGGAAGCTTCAGAAAGGCTACAACTTGCCCTCTTCACAGTGTCAGCTGTGATGTGGAAGTTATTAGACTGGCAGGGGCTCCGGAGCTGGGAAGCCTAAACCTCACAGCTGTGGCAATTCGCTGAGCAGTTCTTTCCATAGTGTATTATTTAATGTTATTTAGTGTTACCTAAAGGAGCCGGGGGTTGGCTTCCACTCACGCTATCAATAGGGCATTTGCTGCTTTCCTGCGTATTTCCACTTTCTCCTCCATTCCTGTACTGCACCATCTGACAATCTTTGTTGTGCTGAGTAAAACAGACCAGCCTCTGGCCTTGGCCAAAGCCAGGAAGTGCCTTTAGGTAAAAGATGCATTACAAGAAGTGGAAAACACCCTGGAGGTGCCAGTAGCTTGTAACAGAAAGGTGAAGCATAATGGTAGTGTGAACAAACATGGACATACCACAGGGACTGCAGGTATCAATCTCCATAGCCCCCATTTCACGTCCACTGGGCCATCTCAGTGGCTGCATAACCTCTCCCCCTGCTCCAACAGATCAGTCCCTAAGAAAACTGGACATTTAATAATAGTGCTTGTATTTTCATCAACACAGCTGGGGTATATATTGCTTTTTAATTGCTCCTCATCAAGACAGGATCACTTGAACTGTTAATGCAAGTCACAAAGGCAATAATAGCAGAGTGCTAGCACACCTTGGTTTTGTAGTTATTTTTGTAGTATACAAAAAATTACTTCTCTCACAGGTAATTGCAACATCAAGCTGCTGATGAGAGGGTGCTGTGAGATAAGACTGAAAATGGTTTTGCAAAAAGAAGTAGTGCTTTGTCTTAAAAGTGTGCTATAGCTACTGGCAAATTAATCCTCCCATGTTCTTGAAGTAGGCAGGCACTACTACCTAATTTCATAGGGTTAGAAAAAGATCTGGAGAAGGAATCAAGCAGCTTAGCAGTCTCTTGTGACTAACTGCTATGTGATAGTTTTTCTTTCTGATCTCTAATTAATACTCTGCTAAAAAAAATAGATTATTTTAATCACAAGCAGAGAGGTTTCCCTGATCGTGCTTTTCAGGCTTGCAGCAGTCACTCAGGAAACTATTTTTGGAAGCAGTGAAACCCACTTTGAGCCAGAAGCCTTTATAGATATGAGCTACAAGAATACATGAACAAAATCCAAACTCTACCCTTGCTAAGTCGAAGGCAGAATTGTCCTTAAGTAGGCGCACAAACCCAGGTATGAGAACATTACCTTTTGTCACTGATTTTGCTTTTATATGCTTCACATGTTGCACTGATTCATGTTTTCCAAAGTAACTGTTCACAGATGTGCAGAGGTTTAGTCAGCACACAGTTACCCAGCTCACCACCCCTGTGCCCTCCCACCCACTGAAGGGAGTGGGGAAGTGGGAGCCCATGGGACTCTACACAAGGAGCTCCACAGTTCCCATCTGCTTCTCTGCTCCCCCACAACCTGATGTGGAAAAATGGGAGTAATCACGGCCTAGTGAAGTCAGCTGGTGCTGGCTCTGAAACTGTAGGACAGCAATTCCCAAAGGAGGGTTGTGAATTTTACACCACAATGAAGTTTGCAAGTAGAAAAAGATCAAGAACTGCTGCTATAAAAAGCTTATTCTTTCAGCTCAGGTCAATACGTGGTCTACTGCTGTCATTGTATAGCTTGAGAAGGTCACTTTGCATGACAAATTACCATCAGGCAAATTTGCTCTGGAATTTTTTTTAAGCCTCTACCATATACAGGTTTTTGTAGACCAGGAAGAGGATAGATTTGCCAAAGTTCAAAGCAGCATCTCTAGGGAGCAGGAGAAAAAAGGTATGATCGGTTCCTCCCCTGGCACTGTTCACTGTGTTAGCACAGCTGCCACTGGCAAACAGTGGGTTAACATTCTCTGTTCAGAATTAATTCAGCTTCCTTGAACAGTGAAAAGAACCCACAGTGCAAAGCAGAAGTGGATCCTAATGACTCCAGAAGGCTGCCTGTGTTTGCCCATATTCAGGACTGGGCTGTGTCGAGGAGTCATCAGTTCACAGTTATCAGCAAACATCTGAAGTTGGCTGGGCTGCCGTGGGAACTAAACTCGTTTTCACTCACTCAAAGCTTTTACTCAGGGATACTTAAATTGTTTTAAAAACCCATATGGGACTGTTTCATGACAGATCTGAATGGTTTCCTGGGGGTTATGTCAGGAATTCAGCTAAGGACATTCTTTCTGGTTTTACAAAGTCAATCTTTCCACTGGACTCAGCAGAACCTACTATTAGGGTGTAAGAGAATTTGATGTTCTCTCTACCGCTTCTCTCCCACCAGTTGTGGTCAAAAGGCAGTAAAGTAATTTGAGCCAAGGCTGAAAATGAAGGTGCTAAAAATGAAAAGTTGCCCTTACCTGCCTCCTTTATGTGTTTGTATACATCATCCGAGCCAGCGGAGGAGTATGGGATGTCATCGTGGGCTACAAAGTCAATCTGCCAGTGAACAGAAGAAGAATCACATGCCACCATCACTGAATTTTGTTTCAGTAAGGGGTCGTTGTGGAGGGTCATCTCTTTTCTTGACTTCAGCTGACTTGCTTTTGACATTCTCATCCTAAAGCCATCACCTAGAATATTGCACTAGATTTAGGCCTACAACTGCTGTGTTGCATGATCAGTATGAAAGAATGGAAAGCTTGTGTCCAGAAGCACTGCCATGAACACGTCATTCTGACTGGCTCTGTGTGATATTCTGTAGAAAACCTAAGATGCCCGTTCCTGCTTTTATTGCTACTGGACAAGCAAAGTGAAGTGGCAAAGCTTTCAGCACCTTGAAGGCAGGATTATTGATTCTGCCTCCTTAGGGCTGTGTGTATACCTAGTACTGTCTTTTTGTCACCCAATGATGTGGGCGCTAAAATACATCTGAGTTAATTATGCTTTGTTAAGATTCATATACATTTCAAGACAGTCAATAGCATGTAAGAAATTCTATCCTGCCTTTTAGAGGACATATGACATTTTTATGTATTTCTGGCCAATTATTTCATTCGTTGACATTAATAAGAAATGTGCTTTTAATTCGGGACTTTAGCCACTACATGACAATTTTCCTGGTTTGTGATCTCCTTTCCTGAAAGTCAATTTGTGAATAATTCTTCAGTGTTCCTTTGCCATTCAAAACTCTCACTACAGGAATCACCTTGATGTATTGACTAAAAAAAAAGGCAAGACAAACACATTTTCTGACAAAGGTGGAGGCAAAAAACACCATGTACCTAATTTCAGTGACTGGAATTAACTGAATTAAATAATTTGTTCCAGCTAATAGGATTTCACAGCCTTGCTGTTAATTCTCAAGTGTCAGTCTACAAAGAGGAAGGGAAGAATAAGGGAAGGAATGTACCTTATGTTTTTCAAGGAACTCGGGTGTCAGTGTCCAGGGTGCATCTCTGATGACCTCATCCACATAGCGACAGTGTCTGAGGGCTTCATATCGCTCAGTTTCATTCATCACAGTGAAGCCTTTGAATTTATGAGTTAAATCATCACTGCAAACTAAAATATGGAAGTATCAACAAAATGGCTCCACACTCAGTAGAATTAGCATGACCAGCAGCTGATTATTTCTTGATAATTCCATTATGCACCTAGTTATTAGCTTAGCTAATTTTGGGGTGCTCCAGGGCATCTAAGAGTTCTGCTCAGGGTTGGCAGATACAACCATAGACTCCTGGGGGAGCTTTCCCTTTCTGGAGCTGCAAGCCAGAGCTGCAGTGAGATACTGTTGAACATCTCAGGTGGTACAGTATGCACATGTTAAGGCAAATCAATCCCACTGTAAGTGGGGATTTCATGGGCTGTGAAATTTCAGGGGCGATGGCCAGTGCTTTAGAAACAGTTTAGAAGTGCAGTTTTGGCAATCACAGAGCGCTTGAAAACTTCATGTATCACAAAATGGTCGAGGCAGGAAAGCACCATGGGACATCACCTAAGGCAACCCTGCTCCTTACAGCAAGGTCAACCACAGCAGATTGCTCAGGGCCTCATATGGCTGAGTACCCAAAGATGGAGATCCCTCAGCCCCCTCAGCCTCTCTGGGCCTCCCATTCCCACTTTTTGATCTTACGTAAACAATACTCTAAACGAATTTGCCAACGAAGATTTAAATCACAGTGGAACAGTTTCTCACTAGACACCAATGGAAAACAAGCCATGGCAGATTTTATAGGAATATGACTCTGA
>NW_009938094.1:0-15555 GCF_000696875.1 Nestor notabilis | reverse complement strand
TTCAGCAGGTCTCACAGAAAGAGAAATAAGGCCATCTGTGGAAACCACAAAAGGAATCGCCATGGAAAGGACTGGGAGAAGCCCTACGCCCTAGTGGAATGTGCAGATTTAAAAGCCCATAAATCCTGTGTCCTTAACTCTGAATGCACCGATGCTTTGTCACATTGCTTTTAAAATGAGGAGAAGCAACACCGGTGTTACCAGAGGACTGTAAAAGTTGGGTATTATTTGCTATCTTTCACATAATGTTGCATAAAACAGTAACCTGTCCCCATTGTAACTCTGTCCAATATTACAGCTACAATAGTCATTTGACACTCCAGATGGAATAATGTGATACCCATTTAGAGCTGGGTTGACAGTGGTGGTCCTTCACCAGAGGTCAAACCTGTGCCTTTGCATCTCACTTGTCTGTGACACTGGGATAAACAGTAATCGTACTTGATAAATGATAAATGCAATGTTATTAGTGCTGCAAGGAAGTGTGAGAGCAGCCCTAAGCTGCTGCTTCTTTCCCATTTGAAAACATCAACCTGTCAGGCAAGGCGCTGGAAAGATGCTGTCTTTTTTGAGATCTAAACTGGATGTTCTTGCTGTGATGGTCGTTAAGGACCCTTATAGTAGGAAAAACATAGGAAGGCTCTGGAGTACGTGCAAAATTCGAAGCCAGATAGTAACACGCATATGAATTCCAGCTAGCAGAATGATACTCTATCCTATTATGTCACTTTTGATGCCTGCAGACAAGAAATTTAATGGAGATCAAAGCATTTTCAGTAGAAAGATCCCTTCTGAGATTGTATTTATATTTATTTACAGACTTTATGTCATCTTAAAGCTACCGTCTCCTAGAAAAAAGGGTCTACTAAAACTATTGGAAAGCAGTAATTTTTGCTTGAATTCTGTAGAAAGGTTTGAATTTTTTTTAATTACTTTTTTTCATGTACAGTGTAGACACAATATCTTCATTTCCTTTTGATTCTGTCATCCTGCTCTAATGACTGATCTGGGAAGGTGTAAATGCCTATTAAAAAAATAACAATTGTAGCTCCAAATAATTGTCTTCACAATGAGAAATGGAAGGGGTTGGTTGTGGTGCACACAAAGACTTATGACACCGGTGCTTTTGCAGCACAAATTGTATGTGGGTGTGGAAAGGTGCCCATTTTTCAAATGTGCTAAGACACAGTGCCTTGCTGGGAAAAGGTGCTGATGAGTGCTGGCTGCTTTGTCCTTCACTCCAAAAATAAGGGCAAAATGAAGCTATGCCATGAATTTCAAAGGAGCCAGGTTTTTGCCCCAGGGCAACTTCACTGATCTGGGACACCCCTCACTCCTTTAAAAGCAACAACAAAACCTATGTAACTTTTATTTTTTTGAAACCTCACTGTCTTCTTGTGCAAGCTATCTGGCTCAACAAGAAAATAAGAGTCATAATGTTTCTTTCATAATAAAGGGATATCTCCTTTCCTTCCAAGGGAATTACCACATTTCATAAATTTACGAGTAAACCCAGAAAGTGTGTTTACAAGGAGATTTTGCTCTTCCTCTACGTTGGGTCTTTTTTCCCCCCTTTCGACTGACTGGGACAAAGATGCAAAACAATGCATCTTAAGAAGCGTCTGAAGGCTGCATTCACATTTGCTTTGTCATCACTGCTGTAAGGATTTGAGCAGCTGAAGGTTGCTGGGAAATGTTTACATGAGGCATATCTGAGCCCCAAAGGTGCAGGGAACCTGGAACTGAAATGCATGTTTATGAGGCCTCATGAGAGTAGAGCTAGGCAGGAAAGAGCGACCCTCCGGTGACGACTCAGGCACGTACCAACTGCTGAACAGCTGTTAGCCAGCCACACAGCAAGAAAAGAAGATACTCATAGCAGAAATACTGATAAGAAAGTAACCTGCCCGGAGACACTTGTGAGCTAAAAACTACATTCAAATCATGACCTACATTTCGGTCTCCAATGATAACAGGCCAAATTTAGCTTCTCTGCTGATATGGAAGGCTGGGTCTGCGCACACACACTGACCTGGCAGGCAGGGACTGTGGGCTGTGCCTGGCTGGCAGAGGGACTGAGGAGCCAGAAATAAATGAGTGGTTGATCTCATTCACTCATCTCCATCTTTGAACAATTTTGAGTGAATAACTGAAAAAGGTAAATTATTCATATGGAGCTATTCTAAGCTCAGAGTCACGCAGGCACCTGTTTTAACAAAATGGGAATTGTGCCTGTACTGCTGAGGGCAGAATTTGACTTTTACTTTAATTGATGCAATTGTAAGATGTAATTCAAGGCAAATGGCCTATAGAAAGCCCCCAGAGTGAAAGTAGCATTCGAAGTCGTAGTGTCTAAACAGCTGGGGGTGTGGATATGGCAATAACTCTCTGATACTGAAGCACAGAAGCAAAAATCCAGCGCAATAAATAACTCTGATCTTACCTCCTACTAGTAAGTAGCTATTTGGAAATAGAGTTTTGGCTTGCATAAGAGCTCTAGCATGGCCAGAGTGGAAGAGGTCAAATATCCCATCTGCATACACTCTGACAGGTCTGTCAACTGTGGAGAAAGAAACACAACAGTAATTTTTCAGACCCCGAACAAGTTGCACTTAATAGTACTGGACAGGTTTTTGTTCCCAGATGATTGTGGAGATTTACCCCAGTTCTGATGCTCAAAGGCACCATGAGTGAACTTGGAGTGTTTTATCCTGCTCATTACTTGTTCTTCTCTGTGCTCCCTGCTGTTTTCTCTTAGACTTAGTGTATTTATTATCATCCATCATCCCTATATTCTAATTTAGCAAAAATGTCATCTTCCTGCCTCGTTCAGGGTTCCACCATATGTCTTGTTCTTCTCTCTCTGCCTTTCTAGTCAGTTCTACCTTCTGGATTTTTCAATTTTTTCCTTATATTTTCCTATCATCTCCCTTTTCCTCCTCTCTTTTCTGTGACTTTCTTTTTTCCACAGCTTAGTGCTGTAAAAATGTATTGTTTGTGTCTTCCACATAAACTTTCACTTCACTTCTTTCATACTTCCACCAAGCTCTTCTCTCTAAGAAGCCTATAATTTCTTTTTTGTACCATCCTCCTGCTATCACCTTTACAACTCTTACTTTCTGTACAACACCTTCAGCAGCAGCCTCCAAACAGAAAAAGGACTTGCTTTACCAAATGACACACCTGACAGCTGTGCCACTTCCGAGCAAAAGAACAGCAGAGATGAGAGCAACAGAGCTCCAACCTCCATGGACTGTACTTCAGTGCTACAGAGAGATGTCTCTGCTGTCAGGACATCCAAGGAAGAACATTGTCCTTGCTGAGCTGACTGGAAAGCTGTAGCTTACCCGTATAAAGTGTACACAATTTGAAAATTTATTTAAAAAAAATAAATAAACAAAGGCTTTTTTTTTTTTTAATAGTCTCTTGGAATTTAGGGGGAGCTGAAGTATGTATTTGGGACTTTATGTGAAGTTGTCCCATTTTCGCAGCCCAATCACAAATATCCAGATAAAGAAAATGGGCATGGTTTCCTCGCAGAGAGCAAATGTCCTTTAAGGCCACTGAAGGTCTGATGTGATCAACAACAACATCAGCGAAATAAGTTTTCCAGCATACAGGGGCAGTATGGGAAGAGAATCACACCAGGAGGTAGCCATTACACAAAACAATTTTCAGGCTGGCTGGGGCGGGCTGGTGAGCCTTCCTTCCAACCAACATGTGGACATCCATGAAAATATTAAACTCAAAATGTTTTCTCTTGTTTTTTCTCTAATAGAAGATAATGGCCCAGTAGTTGCTGGTTTCTTCCCCATTACCTGATAGCACCAGATATCAGGCTGGCCTTTCTGCTTCCAAGTGGAAGGCACAAGAGGGCATTGACAGATACAAGGGAAAGCCTGTGCTTTGGGAGCACCCATGGTCCTGCAGATGTAGCTCTCTCCACATACCTGGTGTTCCCAGGCGGGCTTGTGCGATGGTTAGCTTCTCGTGGGGGGCTTGGCACTGACAGCTTGTTTCATCAGCAAATGGAGCAGGTGTTGTCAGAGTCTGGAAGGAGGGAAAAACACAAAGAAAATAAATTTATTTTTCCATCAAGTAGTTAAAAAGGAACCATGTAGCTGTGGCAGGATGCTGTAACCTGGCCTAATGCTGGTTTCTTCTCTAAAAATTTTTGCTTTCTGGTCACCCCTTTTGGAGTATACACAATTCACACAAGGTAAAATGATGAGGAAAAGAAAGCTTTCCAAATACACCATGAAACTTAATTCTTTGTCTCTGTTGAGAAGCTCAAGCATTTTTGAGGTGGGTGAAGGTACATCTTTTTTCCCTATTTGCAGGACAAAGTCAGGTTTGATGGTCCAAGCAGCTTAATCCTGGTTTGGTTTCAATGACTCCAAAGGCACAAGATGCAAAATCTGTTCTGCTACCTGTAAATAATAGTTGGAAAAAATAACTGGGATTTGGAAAGCTTCAAATGAGCCACCTCTTCATAAGCACCAGTTCTTTCCACTGACATCAGTGGGGCTGCAGGTCGTTTTGTTGTGGTTTTAATCAGAATCTTGTATAATTTTGAGGAGCCATTCAAAATAAATGCAAGAATGCAACCAGAAGCCCCGCCTAACTAAAGCTAACCAGGCTGCAACTCCTTTCTCTGGTCTGACACATACTGTAATGCTCTGTGATCAGAGCACTACAAGAGTAATTGCTCTGAAGAGCTTACAGCCTAAAGATACAAGAGAGGGAGTGAGGACGTGTGAAGAATGACGTGGCATTATCTGTCAGGAAACTTGATTACAGAAACTGTATTTTCTGCCCATGCCTATGTAGGACGTTATCAGCGATCAGAACCAGATATTTATTATCTGCCATATGGTCTGATATGAAAAAACATGCTTCTACTGCTCTTAGCTTGAAATCTTTATGAAATCATAGCTGAATTTTGGACTGCTTTGTTTTTGTGAGATGAGGTGGTGGTTGAGAGAAGCTGAAGGAAATCTATCACTCACTTTGCCTCCACCATGATTTAACTGGGACCTTGTGGCCTTGCAGCTGTGGTTTGGTTGGGTTTTGACAGTGACCACTTGCGTGATGTACAATTGTCATACCACTTTTTTCAGCTTTTAGATGCTGAATGCTTAACACTGAGCTTTTATTTTCTTTGGCATCCCTGAGATGTTTTAAGATATGTCATGCCTAATTGCTGCTGACACTGGGCTCACTGGCTTATTGCATGCAAAGCTCAGAGGACAGTAGTAAAACAACAGCAAAGACTTAAAGATTCATATTCAGCTCTTTCTGCTGATTTACTATTAATTTTGTTTACCGAAAGCACTAAAATATTATGCAGATTTCTTTTTTCCCCCTCCATTTTCCTTTCCTTTTTTTTTTTCATGATCTCCAGTGTTGCAGGAAATCATCATCATTAGTATTTCAATGATGAAAATCACAGCATCTCTGCACAAACAAGGTTAAAAATGGAGAAACTATGACCAAGTCCAGGTTTCTGTCTGGGTTTTGTGGACAGACACTGTTCATCGGGCCACCCATGCTGCACAGTATAGAACATTACACATAATCGTACCACACCAGCTCCTTCCTTTATCTTCTAAATACTGTCTTTTTGCTTCTGGCTTTGTGATAGCTGTGTGCTAACCTGTCTTTTCATCTCCAAGCAAGGTCAAGTTACATAGCAGCCCTTACAGCCTGGTTCCCGCTGGGATAAAGACGAAGGCAGAAATGTCAAAACAATAATGGCTATGGTCTGTGGCCTGCAACTGGTAATCAGATTCTAGCTCAGCATAGGCTGTTTCCTTGGAGATTATTTGAAGAAAATAGGCCAGGTTTGCAGGAAAATATCTTTCCCCCCTACCCCAGGCAAACACACTGGTGCTTTTAATCCACGTAACCACCTTTGCCACACGAAGATTTTTCCCTCAATCTCTGCTTAATTGAGAACCACCTCTATAAACTCCCCATCGGGCCAGCTTTTGTAAACACTCATCATTAAAGCTCACTTTATGGCCAACAGCTTAGAACCAGGCCTGTCAATATTCCCATTATCCAGTGATCTCTAAGTCACTGGATATGAAAATACACTGAATACAATAGATTAAAATCAGCAATATTTTATCAAAGCAACATAGAGAAATGCATAAATACTATGTGCTGACAGATCAAGGGAAATACAACAATAGCTTCCCAAAGAGTATCTATTTCATTTTATATGGCTTAGAAAATATGTTGCTGAGCTTAACGAAAACATCTTAAGAGTAAAATGAGACCATTTGAGCATGAGACAAAACATTTCAAGAAATTATTAAACCCCAGAAATAATTTATCAAAACTCTTTCAGTTTGCATATGATTACTTGTATTCTTTCCAGTTTCTGGTCACTATTAACTAGAACTGGGAGAAGAGAGCAAGTAATTTACATAGCAGCTTTTTCATTTTGGTTAATCCATTAAATTACTTTTAGAAGTTTGCTGTAGTTTTGCCAATAATCAGATAGTTAGACAAAGACTTCATGCAAATGTACTTCTCTTTCCCCGGCAGATTTTTCCCTTCATCTGTGCCTTCATTATTTTCTAGGCATTTACATTTTGCAATTAGTCAAGCAAGTCAAATTAGCCTTGTATTTTGGACCAAGGTGAGCTGCTGAGATCTGCATCATCCTGTAGCAGGGTGCTCTACAGCCTAAGTGCAAGTTCAGTGATGGATTATCTCATTTTGTTTGCTCAGCACCTGTCTCCTCCTTGTATAATTTGATATTTTTGTACTGGAAGCATCAGTAATTTCATCCATAGTCACCTATTCTCTACCTCTATCTTTTCCCCCCTCAGTCACATTTTCCAGGCTGAAGAGCTTTACCACATTTATTTTGGAATGGTCCACAACTTTGATTATTTTTGTTGCTCTTCTCTGTTAACTGCCGCGTGGTTTTTACAGTGTTTGAACTGATAATTTGTCTAGTTTCTAGAGCTTTAATAGATGGGAATAGAAAATCGTTTACATGGTGCTCACACTTTGCGGTTATCTTTGATAACATAAGCACCTTACACCTGGTGTCAGCAGGGAGACCTTACTTTCATTTAAGTAGTTCAAATGCCACATCATTACTGTATTATTAATATGCAGTGTCTAGAGAAAGCTTATTACGTGTCATAAATGGAGAGTCACTGTAATACTAGGACACGTTAGTGATACTTCAGAAGATGTTAAAAAACTCTCGCAATGCAAGGGCTGCTTCCTGGGAATGAAGATGCTGCATTCAATTATAATTTAATTCACTTCCATCATGTCCAATAACCCTTGCATATCAGAAACCATTCATTCTATGACAAGTTTAAATAGTACCTTACTTGCATTCTCACAATTTCGCAAAATAACTGAATTGACACTCAATAAACTTCAGGACATTAAAAGATGGAAGGTAGGTCAAGGGGGGCTTCCCAGGAAATGCCTCACAGCTCCATTTTCACCCATTACCATCTTTGTAACCCCTGACTACATTTAATGAGGTGGAAGCACAGAGAGGATAGTGTGGTAGGCAGCCTTGAGCTGGTTCTGCGGTGGGATACTTTGTGAAGAAACCCTACATGACAGCTAGAAGCACCTTATTTTCAGCTGTATCTTGATGCTGCCTTTTTATTATCATTCTTTGTAGTAGCCATTTAACTCAGCTGCTAGTCAACAAATAAACATTCAAAGCTTATGTTTCCAGTGAACTAAAAGGAAAGTGGCGATTTGCAGAGGAGTCATACCACTGAAATAACAGGTTAAAAGCACAAGCAGCTCCACACCCTTTCTTTTGTCTACAGCCTTTTGTTTACAGGATATAATTAGTTGGGTTATTGTTTGCTTGTTTTCCACGTTTGGTTGTTGGTTGGGTTTTTACACAGCAGCAAGGAAGACAGAAATAGTTTTTTAAATGGGCAAGTGTAGACCCATCTATGCCATAGTGTATCTGCCATTGTAACTCTGCCTGCAGGGTAATTGCGTGCACCATGTGCTAATGGAAGGTGCCAATCTTTTATTTTCTCTCCTCTCCTCTTTTATTCTTTTTAAATTCACAGAGCTACCCTACCTCCCTCACCACATGACACAGACAAAACAGTTGTCCTCTTTCTATAGAGAATAGTTGTATTGTCATCTAAGATTTTGCCATCAACTAATTTTCAGGTCTTGAACCACTACAGTTACACAGGCTTGGTAAAGTAGGCTGGGCATGTGCTTTTAAAACAATTGAGCTGGCAGACAAATTCTGTGGGAGGTCTGATGCTGTAATCTCCTTTTATCTCAGAGGCAGTATTTAAAACAGATAACTCATTTTACTGGAACAAATCATGTGGGTAAGATCTACTCATGTAAGGAAAGATTATTTTGTGAACCTGCTCCTGATGTTGGCAAACAACAATTAGAGAGCAAGAAACACTGACATCAGCTTTAAGGCATGTTTAAGAGAAAAACATTTATCAAAATTTCTGAGAATGAATTAAAAATACATGCTGACTTTCTTAAGTATGAATACTCTTTCCAAGTGGAAAGACCGTGTTACGGACTACCAAGGTCTTCTCTCAGTGGTTCAGTGAGTGAACATTTTGAAAAATGAAACTCAGGTTGTCTCGTATATTGCCTTTAGTAGCCTTGACCCAAACAGTTTAATTTATGAGCAGTAACTGAATGTTACTGGTGTGTGCTTCCAGCTAATTTTTTCACAAACACTTCCAATATTAATGCATGTACCAAAAGAAAATCTAGCCTGTTCTCCCACAGTTCTTCTGACTCAGGGAAGTGGATGTAAACTAAAACCAGGGCAAACTAACCTAATAAGAACAATAACTTAAAAAAAATTAAAAAAAATTACCTGTTTGCAAGCATTCCAAATTGCCTTATTCTCAGTCGCTCTTTCTGGGCTTTATCTTCAATCAAATATACTTTGCTTGTTGTTAGTATTGTCAGTAATGATTAACTGCAAGATCCAACTACAAATTGAAGATATTACACAAGAAAAGCAGCTCCCACTGCCTTCTCAAGAAGCACAATGATGTATATATGTACGGATTAATAGATTATGAAACTAGAACAACTGTTATATAATCTAGTCTAATATTTGCAAAAGACCAAAGAATTTCGTGACAAGATTCCTGTGTGACAGCCATGACTTTTGACTGAACTGGAACGTGTTATTTTGGAAATAAAATCCATCCTAGAGGTACGATGGCCCCCAAGTCAAGCAGAACTCAACTGAAAGAACTGCTGATGAAGAACCTCAATCTCCATGAATACCAGCTGGACAAGAACCGTGACCCTTGGCAGCTTACCCACCTGGGCCTGCTCCCTCCACAGCTGGAAGGAGGAGCACTTGTATGTGCTGCATACAAGTGACCCAGGTAGGACCCACTGAAAGAACAAACTACAGCTAAAGTGGCATGCAGCCTGTGAGCCTAGATGTCCTCTTGTCCTGATGGCTACAGACTTAGCCAAGCTATCAGATGTCCCGGCACTGAGGAGGGATTTGCAGTATTTCAGGATAAAGAAATACGTGTCTCCTTCAGCAGGGCCCTGGTTACCAAATGTCAGCCTGCCAACACCATGGCAAAAGAAGGACATTGCAGCGGGACTGCAGAACCAAACTGGCCATGGTGCATTTGCAGTTCAAAGCTGAATGGCAGGTTCTTGCTGGCCCACAAGTAATGCTGAGGGTTGGCCACACTCAACAGACCAAAACCATGTAACCACTGCTCTAATGCCACTCTCTGTTCTGTTGATCAATCCAGAAAATGGAGATAATGTCAGTTCATACAATTTAGATCTCTAATACCCTTCTCTTTTTACTTGTACATTACTGTACACACCTGATGTATGGTTTAAACGACCTAACTTCAGCTTTAATGTAGGGTTAATCTACTGAAATGCAAGGGTTAATCTACTGAAATCAACTGAGTTATAGCTAAGCTACTGCATGTATCTGACCCGGTATTCAATCTCTACTTGTGCTTCTACATAAAGAAACTTAACGTCTATCACCAGTTATTTCATGTCAGATGTAGGACAGCATTTTGTATAAACCGTTACTCAAAACAGATCTGTGTTGTAGCTAAAAACCCCACCATTTTCCCTTGTACACAGGAGGCACGTACTCTGCAGTTCCCCGGCTGGCAGGCAGAAGCACCCTGGGAAGAAGTATTTTCCCACAGGGAGTGCACTGGGCATCTCTACCAAATCCCTGAATCATCCAGTGCCTTTCACAGGAGCTTTTCACCTTATGCCATCTTACGTGTGTGTAGGAAAGGAAAGCAGATTACATGGAAACAAAGGTATAAGTTCATACTGGGATAGACAGTTCTGGCTGCAATGAGTGCCTACGCACAATCCTGGATGTGTGGTTATGTGCTACACCTTTTGCCTGGATAGTTAGTATTTAGCTCCTAATTCTTTATTTCTTCTGTTCCATATCCAAGCATGTGTTCAGTTTCTTTTTACATTTTATAGCTTTATTACATTATAATGTTGTTTATGTTTTTGAGGCGGGAGCAGAGGGAATCTATTTACACTGATTTTCTTACTCCTTTTTAAAGATATGACACAAACCTTCATAGTAATGACAACAGCACAGTTTAAGAAATTGGTAATATTCTCCTAATAAAAGCTGCTTCTAAAACAGCACTTCATAGATGCATTTGCCAGCAAGGAATGCAATACATAGAATGTAATGTTTTCTCCCTATGTTTGTGTGTCATTTGTGAATCCTGCTAAAGTATCTGTAGTTCTGCATATCTGATGAATACGTATTTTCAGAGACTATGACATTCCAGAACATAAACCAGCTGTATGTCCTTTGATGAGGTAAAGGGAAATCACAGCAGATTTTTGGTGTCTACAGGCAATTATCTTTTTTTCTTTTAAGTGCAGCAAGATTGCTACATGTCCCCACGTGCAAACTGTGTCTGGAATGTTTCTATGGGTTTGTGCTTTTACGTGTAGCTAACATTTATGAATCTTAAAATTAACCCAGAGCAAACCCCAAACTTGTAAAGGACAAAAAAAATATTCGGTCAAATAAAGTCATTTGGGGTTCCTTAATTGTAAGGCTATTTACATATATATTTATTCTTAGTTCCATGTTGAAGTAAACAGATGGCAGACCCCCTAAGTCATACATCACGTGAGAGAGAAACAGATGCATGGGACACTTTTAAACCACAATAAAACCTCCTAAATTCATCATTAGCTCCTCTGATTAAAATTGCGTATACTTTTCAGTGATACAGGAGAGATAAATACGAAGATGTGTGGAAGCTCATGGAAATAAAATATCTGAAATCACTCTAGAGGTTGCATCAGACCCTCTCAAAATCTTGTTTTCAAATATGAAGGGAGTAAGGCATCCAGGGATGAAAATACAGGAATCCAAGGCATGCACATTTCTCTTGCAATTATTTCAAATTTAGGCTTAACATTTCCTTGCTTAACAGCAGCAACAAAGAAATTGTCTAAAGGAGTCTAGTGCCCCTTTAAACCATTATACAGCTCCAGCAAGTGAAAGTACTAAACCATTCTCCTCTACCCTCCAATAAAAGAAAAAAACCCATTGTGTTGCAAATGTCCTCAAGTAATTTGAAAAGAATTAATTCACGTGCCCTCAATTCTTCTGAAGAATCAATAAACAAAATGGCTAAAGCAGCTGCTACCTAAAATGATGTGAGAACTGTGATCTTTAATTGTACCTGAGTCTCATTCTCCAAAGTACTGTAGATTCAGTGGCCCCAAGATAATGGATTCCTATTGAACTGCAGAAGTCTGTAGACTCTGAACCTCAAGTCAAGGCAGTAGAAGTAAATCCGGGCTTGGGAGCAAGCACTGGGATTGACAGGGTGAACCTCAAATAGCCCTGATGCTTACAGTGCCTTGGCAGAATAAGTTTTATCTGCCATATGGATAGGCCCTAGACCTACAGCTACTCTGTCCTTCCAGTGGTGATGCTAAGCAGAAAAAACTAGGTGCAAGGAAGTTGCCCAAGGAAGTTGTGAATGCTCCATCCGTGGTGGTGTTCAAGGCCAGGTTGGACAGTGCCTTGGGCGACATGGTTTAGTGCGAGGTGTCCCTGCTCATGGCAGGTGGTTGGAACTAGATGATCTTAAGGCCCTTTCTAACCCAAACCATTCTGAGATTCTACGATTTTTACTTCCCACGGGCCCCTGATGCCATTTTCTGCACAGGCAAATGGGATCTGGCCACAGCTCAAGCTGCCTGAGAAAAGGCGTTTGATTATAGCATGGATGTCACATACCAGCAATCTCAGGAACAGCCCAGTATTCCTGGGATCACATTGCCAAGGATAGACACAGCAAAAAGCACCTGTCTGCTTCTTTACGTCATTTGAAGATAGATTCACTTTACTTTCAATTCATGAAAACTGCCGCGTAACGCCTGCCTGGCCCTCTACCCATCAACATCCCTGCAACTACAGGCCAAAACAACCACCTATCTATCTACTCCCTCTCATCCCCTGTAGCTTACCTTGGCTAATTCAGGTAGATTTCTGCTTATTTGGTTTCTTACGGTTCCTTAACTTGTGCCTGACTTTCCCTGCGAAGAGCTTGTATTCTTGATTTGGGCTTAATCTCACATTAGACTCAAAGCACAACGAGGTAAGTACTGTGATGGAAATGTATGTTTCATTGCCATGGATTACCTTAGCTGACCTAACCTAGTAAGGACTTCAGCCAGTTTTGAAAACAAGACATTGGTACCCAGGTCTCAACAGTACATCCCCAGATGTTCCCACTGACACCTGTGTAGGCTGACAGAGATGTAAAATAAAAGGAAAAGCAGCTCTCAGTGTGTTCAAGGGAAAGATGAGACCAAGCAAAAAGTTTTGAAGTTTAATTAAGTTTCAGTGTGTATTTGGTTCTGCTTTATCTGCAGCACTGTACTTATAAATTGCCATTGTTTCCTTTTATGAAAGACACTCTGGAATTGTCTTCCTGAACAAACTGTGTTGAAATGCCTGTTTGTTTCTTGCAGGGTGAAGACTCAGGGCAATTCCCACCTTGGCTAATTTGACCAAATTCAAACTTGTGATCCCAACAGACATAAATAAATTACAAAAAAATAAGCAAATAATTTCACAAGGCTTTGTACCTACTCCTTGGTATTCCCTCCTATGGTATCTCTGCCATTCAGTTAAACTAAGAGCTTGCCTTGTTTGCAGGCCTTTTTAGGACACACTCACACAGCCAAACGCTAATACTCAGATAAACACAAAACTATACAAACCAGGACTGGAGAGATGCTATTCGTGGTTTGTTTTTTTTTTTACTTGACCACAAAACTGCTAAAATCACTGCTATGGATAAAGCCTGTGACTCTAATGGGTTTGTTGCTCTGTTGTGCATTGAGACTAAGGTACATGTGTCACTCAGAGATTTGCCTGGCATTCAGATATGTCAAAGTTGAGAATGTAAAAAAGGCAAAGATTAAGCGAGAGACGGACCAGGGGAATTGACTCAAGCACAAGTGCACATTAACGCTCTAGCTGGTTAAGAAAACCCAAAGAGTGTACTGGGGAAAAAAATAATGGCAATTTATATCACAACAGTATTAGGCAGTGGAAACCATCAGGTTTCAATGTACACTGAAACTTACCTGAGAATTGCCTTCAATGTCCCCTGTTTTCCTGCTCTTTGAAGGATACAGGGGTTTTCTTTAGTCCTGCTGTGACACTTACTGCCAAGCTAGCAGGGTCCATAGCCTAAAATCAGCGGATCTAGTGCAGGTATCCATTAAAAATATTCACAGTTTTAAGGCTTTAAATAAATAATTCCTATTTCAATGAAAAGAATGACACCTGTTCCAGAAAAGTCTAACCCCCTTTCCACCTTCTAAAATTTGAGCTGATTAGAAGTTACATTTCTTTTCTTTACAAAAATTGCTTCCTCAAAATGAGCCTGTATCAAGAACTTGAAAGCCCAGACAATTAATTCTGGGGACATGTAATAACCAATGAACAGTATTAGAAGTCATCTGTAAATATCACAGACTTTACTTGCCACCAGGTATATCATTCTGAGGTACAAAGCCATCCTAAGGTCCAGGATAATAAAATGATACTAAAATGTTAACTGAGACACCCGCTTTCATTAATATAGTGACGTGGTTACTGGCTCACCACTGCGTATGCTGCCTTCAAAGCAGTTGGATCAGAGAAAGTACTGAAGATCTTACAACAAATCTGGTAAGAACTTGATATCTGTGTTACTAGATCATCTGTTAAGGGGTGATTCACTTTAACTCTTCAGGTCATCAGCTCTGAAATATTCTCACTTAAGACATGACTTGATCGCTCTTGCTTGCATCACTCCTTGTGCCCCAGCAAGTACAGTGTATTGCATTATACTTCACCAGGCAATCTATTTTTAGTTTGCCTGAAGATAACCTAAAGCTGCTGACAGATAAGATAGTACTTTATAAGGACACACTTTCCATAAATATTTATTCAAAATGTCTCCATTGTCCATTATTGGTACTCAGGAAGTTCTACAACATCATAATGAATTCCTGTTTTATTCGTGTACTCTCGCTGTCACCTTAATTTCCACAGAAATTATACTGGAATGCATGATACTGTAAATACTGGCATCATATTGTCAGTTCTTTCTTTAAAATCTTTTAAAATGTCAGACTACATGGAGTAATATATTCAAACGGGTTGTTATATCTGAGCTTTTGACAGAGAAATCTAAGACAGCCTGAACGAACAAACACACTGCAGTAACAACGTGAGCTAACTTTCCCTGTTAAAAGAGCTCCAAAAGCCACCCATGAACAAATTAACAGTCTTCTTTAAAGCTGATTCTAATTATAATACTAGCAAGTAGAAAACATTAATTTAGGTCAGCTCAAACGACTGTTGCTATTTCTTGTCATATCAGAACAATGTCCCAACTACAGTGTTGAATTTAATTACTGAAGTTTGATGTTTAAATATGTTTTAATTAGGACTGAATTCTGGTGTTAAATGATCTAATTTCCAGTACTAAAGTGTGACACCCCCCATGCACTTTCATACCTCAACACTGTCTCTGCCTTTCTGTGTGTGCGTGTATGTATTGTTGTTGTTATTTTTCTACTGCCTTGCCAATGGTGCGTACTATGGCGGGAAAAGGAGTTATGGGAATAGTAAAAGGCTTAACTAAGGACCAAGGCAACATTCAAATTATTTTAAATTAGCACATGGGAAAAGGGCAGCTCTCAGAACCTGAAGTCTGGGGGTACAGCAGCCTTGTAAAATAGCCTGCACGATGCGAAGGAAACTTCCCTCACCTTTAACTGAAGACCATCAAAGCAGTTTATTTTGGCTGTCACTCTCCCGGATCTCCCCCATCCTCCCGTACCCCCAACACCGCACTCTCCAAGTCTCTCTCTCCTACACGTCCGGAACGGAACAAGACGCTTCTCTGCTCCAGAAGCGTGCTCTCAAGTTGCGGGAAGAGGAATTTGCCGCTCCCGGGTGTCCCATACCGGCCGGGGGGTCACGGGAAGGGAGGACGG
>NW_009938093.1:0-15828 GCF_000696875.1 Nestor notabilis | reverse complement strand
ATTTTTATAAATATATAACTGACTTTATATTTTAAACTGACTTCACTTAGGATTACAAGTCAAATTAGAGTGCAAAGCCAGCAGGAAAAAATAAAAGGAATCTCAAATTAACTATAAAACCTACAGCTAGTAATGTCTCTGCAATCCATTTCTTCTCTAATCTCTCCTTACTCCCCATTTTAATCCAATCACATAAAAAAAAAAATCTAATCAGTGCACATGCACATTCCTGTTCTCATAGAAATTTCAGCCGCTGATGTAGCCCATCACCAGATGCTTCTGCTGCAGAGGTGGTCTGTACTGACGGTCTCCAATTTCAGGGGTATAGCCAGGAGCAGACTCTCTTCTTTCGGTTAAGAAAATAAACATCCCAATTAAATAATCAAGCACCACACTATATTTGTGCTTTCCTGTGGATGAAAATAAATAAATAAAGAGAAGCATGTGCAGCCTGTCAGAAGGATGCCGAGAAGGAGAACATGCAAAGCGAACAAATGCCTGCCAGCTGGGTGGGGCATAAAGTAATCTTTATTAAAACCAGCCAAAGCAGCTGTGATTTATGTCCCCAGAAAGAGCAATGCACCGAGCTGTTTCACTCAAAGAACATGTTTGTTTTTCTTCAGCTTTATGAACAGGTATTGTTAAACAATGGGTTTTCCTGAAGGCTCAGATAGATTCACTCATACTGTTCTAACGATAGAACAGGCCTTCAGTTCTGCTGGCTTCTCAGACCAGTGCTGCTTGTTCTCAGTGTTTATTATTTGGCCAGAATTTCCAAAGTGCATGTGGCTGAACATGCATGTGTGCACGTCTAGGAGTGTGGCTAGCTGCAATTTTGCTACTTACGGGTAATGAGACTACTTTCAGCACGTCTCCTGTACAGGTATCTGTCCTTCAGGTTGTAACATGAATTCTTCATTCAGGTCACAGGCAATTATAACATTTTTCAGGTGCCAGTGAACTTCAGCATGGAGTGCTTTTTGGCTACTGGAAGCCTTGAATCAGGACAGATCAATGCTTCAATTTTGCCAGCAGTCCTTGTCTGGACTTTATTAACATTACACGGCATATAAATTGTGCTGGTTTCCTGAATGTATTTCTCAATTAATGAGGTCCATCCTAGATGAGTTATAAATACTCAATCTGGGCATGCTTGAGAAAATTTTTTTTTTTTTTTTTTTTTTTTAATCCAGTCCTCACAATGTATTTATTTCTGATCTATTCTATACAATTTCATAATATCCTTGAAGATTTGTTTCCAAACAAATACAAACCCTTAACTAGGAATAGCAGCACCACAAGAACCCTGGAGAGTTGTGCAAAATATGTACTTCCCCACAGCTCTGCATGCATCTGTCTTCCCAAGAGGGGCTTTTTGCTTACAATCCCACATCCTATAGTTAAAGAGTAATAAAGGCATAGTGAGAAAAAAAAAAAAAAATACAAGTGGAATCACAGAATGGTTTGGGTTGGAAGAGACCTTAAAGCTCATCCAGTCCCAATCCCACTGCCACAGGCAGGGACACCTTCCACTAGACCAGGTTGCTCCAAGCCCCGTCCAACCTGGACTTGAACACTGTCAGGGATGGGGCAACCACAGCTTCTCTGGGCAACCTGTCCTTCACAGGGAAGAATTTTTTCCTAGTGTCTAATTTAAATCTCCCCTCTGGGAATAAATGACTAAAAATTGGATGTTAAGATCCATACACCCCCCCAGCATCTTTCAGCAATGGTATGCTATGGACTGTCTCCCAGTGGTACAACAGACCTCCTCCGGAATGACTCAGTCTGCCAAGGAGGCACCAGCCTGTAGGTTGGACGCAAACACACACCCAAATGGAATTGGAGCAAGGCCAGTTCCATTTACACAGGTGGTCACACAGCTTGCAAATACCAACAGCATGGAGTCACTCACACTGGATTTTAGCAAGTAGAAGTAAGGGGGTCTGTAAGCCCTTTAGAAGTCCTCCGGGCTCTCTACGACCCCACGCTTCTGGTTATGCTTTTAAGTATAGCAAATGAATCTTGCGAAAAAAAATGCACCCACCTAAATAGTGGGCCATTATACATCTGAGAAACCTGTTGAATGATGAAGAGAAAGGGATCACATAATTTCCCTGAAAAAGAGTAGAAGTTGTAGGCAGGAGCCCTAAAACCATGGAAAATTTATTGAAAATAACATCAAGATTTAGATACCAAAATGCCAAACTGATAATGATTTCTGCTTTATTTCCTTGGTACTCAGGATTACCAAGCAGGCTATCAGACTCTATGGTAAATTTTAAATGACATTTGTTGCATTACTGTCCAAAAATAAAACTTCTCCAGAATAACAGCAACAGCAATATAATATAGTTTGCATTGTGCCTGTTGTTTATTTTGTGTGGCAATAATACAGGCGGCCATATGGATATGAGCATTTGGAAGGGAGGATTTGTTGGCTAGATCATCACATCTGTTTACTTATAAATGCAACAAAAATACATTTGGAGGTCACTGACTGCACAACCATTTTACTCATTCTTGATGAAAAAAAGCCATCAATGCTACTCTTTCTACATCAACACAACTTCAAGAGAGACCCTACGATATTTTCATGAGAAAAAGGTTTTGAAATCATACTTAGTCTCTACCATACCTCACCAGCCACTCCTACTAAAAAGGTGGTATCACAGCAACAATTTAATCTAGGATGAAACGAGTATGCAGCATGTCCAGGAGGAAGATAAAGAAAACAACCAGTGCCACAATTAAACTTCCTCATAACAAATAACCTTTGATTAAAGGAGCACATACCACTGACCTCATATCCAAAAACCACACTCACCGAGTGAATAAAAAAAAAACAAAAAAAAAAAACCAAAATCACAAAAAAATAAAAACCCACACCAAAAAACCACCAAACAACAAAAAGCCCATAGTGACACACCAAGCCAATAACACTAGGTTCACAAGCTTGTAATTCATAACATCTCAATACTGTGCTTGCAGGTATTTCAACTGAGCCCCTTGCCATGATCCAAAATATTTATTGCACTTCCTTCACCTTTTTCTTGAGATCTGGCTGTAAGCATATTATAATCTAGAAAGCACAAATATTCCTGCAAATTTCAAAATCTGTAGTTCACTATGCAAAATCTCAACTACAGACAGATGTACAGAAAAAAGAAGAAACGGTACTTTAAACATTCTTTCACCTATTTTTCTAATTTAGAGACATTATTATAAACAGTAAGTTCATAATGGAATTGTTTTACTTAGGTTTTTTATTCTGGTAGAAGTCTCTTAGTAGAAACACCTCATCATATTCATATACCCCAACATTAAACACATTTTCTCAACTAAACAGAGATTTTAGCAGTGAACAATCCCATGCATATAAATCTTTTTGTATTTGCTTGCTATCGCTCAAAGTTGGTAACACTTAACTGTTAGCTGATGGACATATGTCTTGTTCATGAAGGAACTTAAGGACAGGAACTACAGAAAACTACAGACAGATAACATCTGAATTAAATTACTTTCACAACCTTTAAAAGATAAATAAATAAATAAAAGGGCAAGAGAAAAATATGATCTTACGTTTGCCGATGGGTTAGTCTTCAATATTTGATTTGCCAAAGAAAGGAGAGGTTAGGATGACAGCTGTTCATTACAATTCCTTCTTTATTATAAGAGCTTAACTCTCCCACTGGCTGGCTGGCCGGCCCATTTCTGCTAGCTTTAGCTCAGAAGAGTGCTCCTAAAAAGCTCCTCCTCTTGACAGCATCTGTCTGGATACTTCCTTCCACAAGCAGAAACAAAGCTTTCCACAGAGCCATTTAGGTGTTGAGAATGAGCTACAAGTAAGGGAAATCATTAGAAATAGAAATAAATATTTTGATGGCCAAGTCCAGGATTTGGCAGGAAGAAATTCATGCCCACTAACACCATCGGCTTTACACCAGAGCAGTCACATCTTCATAGGGTTACAAATCAAAATGACAACTTCCCTGACAGAAGCAGTAGCTTGAATGACACCTAAAGACTAGAAGCCAGAACTCTGAAAGTATGCATCTCCTAATGGAAGTGTACAACCCCAGCCACTCCCTATGATTAATGCAACATTTCAGCCTTCAGAGGAGGAGGAGGAGGAGGGTTGTTTCTTACTAAGATTTTGTATTTATACAATTAAAAAAAGCACTGGTGAAGTATCCACACAAGACCATGTATAATAGATAAAAAGTATCTAAATACATGTATTTCAATTAAGGATGAGTCAGAAAGCAACTGCTCATTCTAACAGCTGCCTGATGTAAACTCAAAATACTCACCTTTTCCTTGGCACCCATAACAGCTGAGGCAAATCTACCTTCCGTTCCCAGAAACGCTGCCTACGGCAAATACTGTATCATAGCAAATGTACATCTCACAGTACTGCAACTCTATTGCCAGTGAAAATGATACTGCTTTATAACTGTATTTGCAATTTATAAGCTCTGTGGGCAATATGCCAGTATGTTCTCTTGGTCTGGACACAGCCGCCTAAACAGACAGTGATCAAGTAGTGAGACCAGACAAATAAAAGACGGAAGAAAAAGGTCTAAAAATTAGGTCCAAAATACATATACTAACATATTTATTGTGGCTTACTTTCAGCTACTGATCAGCACATTAACCTTATTTTCTCTGCATGATCGCTAAGTACCACACTAAAATTAGGTCAGAAATTCAGATCAGATCAGCTGACTCAGCCCAGCAAGATCAGACAAAGACTAGTTGCCTTTTTTCTCCCCCCAATCCAGTACAATGTGTTTATCCCTTGCGATGTACAATAGATCCATACATTTTTTCCCCACAATTAACCTATCAGAGCCACACATGATGAGGCAGCAATCACATGGAAGGTACATCAGTGCTGCTGAAGGAACACACACAACTTATCCTCAGGAAGGCAAAATGTACAATCAAACAGCTTTTCTTTTTAGGTCATTTGTCAGATCTTGTTTCCAAACTGTTCAGACTAATGCATTTCAATGAACTTTTAAGTCATTCAGCATGGTTATGAGATGATTTAGGTAAATAACAGCTGCTTCCAAATAGTGTTGTGTGTGAATACCACCACTTTATTAGATAATAAATTACTCATTATTATGTTGTTAATATACATGATCAGCCTTCTTCTAAAAGAGACCATCTGAACACTGAAATTGAATAGCTTCTTGAAAAATTCAATAAACAGACTATTAGGTAATTTTCAGTAGGTGCCAAAGACTTATAGCTGCATTATTTTGATTCCCACAAGCAAAAGGAGAGTGTTCGCTGGAACCCCCTCTCCTGCTCAAAATCTACCTGCAGTTAATCGCAGGGGATGACTCCCTTGTTGCTAAGGAGATTGTTTTCAGCTGTCTGTAGTCTCCAGACTGGTAGCACTGTTATCACTGCACATGTGCACCACTTGCTATCTAGGCCACACTATCAGGAATCAGGCATAATACAAATACCCACCAAGATAAGGTAAAGACATAAGAAATACAGTACACAACAAAGAAGAAATCAATAATCCTACTTTACCTTTCCTGACATAGTGCTATGTTTCAATAGACACCATGGTCTTGGACCAATCTCTGGAGGTTACTACAGGGGGCAGACTCAATTGCCATCAGCTTAAGTGACTTCAGACATCATGGTTCCTTCAGTTGAATCAATGATCTCCCTTAGTCTGCCATTGCTTTTAGCTTTCCTTATGAAGTGTAGATCACAAATAGCTCATTTTCCCTTTCCAAGTTTACACAGCAAACAGATGGAAAAAGAGACTTGAAGACAGCATTTTCTAGGATTTCCTAAGGTGGTTTTCCCACTTTGTTTCATCAGACTGATATAATTTACCCCCTCAATGTTACTGAGATAAGCCAAGTGAGAAAGGAGTAGAGGGGACCACCATAAACCTCATTTCCCACAGAAAAGCACTATATTCAAGTAATGTTGATACCTCCAATCCATGTACATACACATGCTGATCCTCTGATAGACCCACTATATTGCTGGCAACCGTCCTTGTGTCTTCTGACTGAATCTGAGGACCACAGCTCTGTTTTCAGTGATCTCAGTTTAGCATAAGCAAGAATTACATGGTTTGGCTCAGCCCTAAATCATCTGCACTTATCCAGAGCTCTTCATCAAATCATTTTTGCCAAGATCAATAAATAAAACCATACAAACCAACCACAATAAAGGAAATACTGTTACCGCCATTCAAATTAGGTAGAGAAGCTTCAAGAACCAGGCAGGTACACAACATACTCTCTTATGCTCAAGAAATCTGTTCTGGCACTTAGTGACCTTTATGGTCATACATTAAAAAGTGCATGCGAACAGGTCAGCTAGACCACAGCCTAATTAGCTGTCAGCTCTGAAGGCTGTATTCCAAATACATCTGTATACATTGACAGTTTAACATAGCTTATCATCAAAGGAAGAAATTACCACAAGGACTGGGGAATATATTTTTCCCAGTTCTAAATTAATTAATCCAGTTCTAAATTAATGAAATAGTTAAGTTTCAATAAACACAAAATATTTGCAAATTTGGTTTTTTTTTTCCTCAGTAAAAGCCAGCAATGCAAGATGAGAAAGTATTCTTCATCTCACTACTTTAAAACAGCTATTTATTGGCTGGCACTTCTGTATGCTCTCACTTTACATGTGACACACATTCACATACTTTCTCTGCTTAATCTAACTAGAACTTAATTTCCTTCTCCCTCATATTGAGAAATATTTTGAGGTAGGTCTCCCTACCCTTTTCCTCCTCAAAATTTTGCAGTTTATGTTGATATTCAGTAATCAAAAGAGAGAGATGAACACTAAACAAAGATAGCAAGAATGAAACCAAATGTGTATCCAGCACAAATAAATAAAAAGAAAACCCCACACTCTCTTGCACAAAGAAAAACATTTTCTCTCATGAAGCCATCCATAGTATAGTTTCTGCTACAAGCAGTCTATACCTCTGACTCCCCAATAGTTTGAATCCTCCTAAAGATCACCCAAAAGCTGAGCTGACAAGATAAAACATAATCCAGAAGGTACCACAATACACACTGCCTGGGTTCTCATTATTCACCTGAATTTCACATTATTCTTATACACACACACACACACACACCCCCCCCAATTAGTGACAATCAAAAAAGATCTACTTCCTGGAACATAAAGCAGCCATAATTTTGTTTTATGTTGCTGCTTCTCCCTCCTGTATCAAACTACGTTCTGCTCTTTTCCATGAAAATTACCAGAGTACCAAGATGTTGCTGGAACATTTACAGCACAACATGTCTGTTATACCTGGATGTACAGTACCCAGGACAAGGAATAAAATTTAATCACTTAAATTGAAATAGAGAAGATTCATGCTGGGGTCAAAAAAAATTAGTTTGTGCTCAAGCCAGCCACGTATAAACATATAAAAGTTTAACATTCAGATGGATGATTTACCTGTATTACATAATTCGTCCCTCTCCTCAAGAAAATGCATTTTTAAATATGCAAATGTGTGTAGAATAAATATTTATATCTATCCCATTCAACCTTTTTATCTTCTCTGACAGGCTGCAGAGATTTCATTGCTATCCATTGGCACAAGAGGCCAGGTCATGTGAGTGCTCCTCTCATTAACTATCAATTAAAATCAATGGAATTGTTCAAGAAGAGCCATTATAGGGTTCTGCTCATCAGGGGCTTGATCCATTTTCCTTTAAATGGTTAGAGTATTTTTACTAACTTCAGAGCATGCAGAACAGTGAGGAAATCCTAAATAACACTTTTTTTTTTTTTTTTTTAAACATCAGACAGCAATTTGAAAATTTACCAAATTCAAAGCATCAACTCAAGGAGAGTCTATTTTGACCTGTGAGGCTGTCCCTTGTCTTGCAAGAGCTCATCTTGGCATATAGCATACAACTGCCCATCTGAAAGCTTCTAAAAGCACCAAGTGGATGAGGACCTATTTTCCACTAGATTTACATACCCTGTTCCAAACACCAGAACTTCTTGTTATGAACCACAACTCCTGAAGATGCCTCAAACTGAATACATTTGGATGGGAACACTCTCTTCCACTAAGGGAGGCGGAATCATTCAGTAACATGTAAAACATGCACATTTAGCAGCCTAACATGAGCCTATGCTCTGTGCTGCTTTTACCAGCATGCTGATTTGAAATCAACTGATCTATACGTATTTACCATACGTGAGAGCAAGCCCTTCACTGTTCATTCACTCTACCAGACCACTCATCTTTTTATCAAAATATTTACCGTTTTATTGCTTCTTCTTGTTTTCGGCGTTTTTCACTCTTTTCTTTCAAGTAAGCCAGGTTTGTTTCATTCCTCATGCGATCATTCTCTCGAGCAATGTCTGATGCATTCTGTATAACCAAGCCATCATAGGCCTTCATCCCCATATCTTCAATATACTGGAGAAAAGCGCCCAAAGTGACCTCCTCCTGATTAGAACTCATCATCTTGCAGGAGATAATGAACAAAGGAAAGCAACGTTTCCTGCAGGTTGAAAAACACATAATACCTTAATCAGTAGGAAAATAGCTTATGGTTTACAACAGCGAGATTGTGTCAATTGTAATTAACATCTCTGTAAGAGACAAATTTTTAGACTTTCTCCTGCCTAAAGGATAATAAACAAAGCAATTTGGAACACAGAACAACATTACTCGAGACAAAAAGAGATAAAATCCAAAAGTCCCTCCTTGCAAGCCATGCAGATCCATCCATATACATTGTTCAAATCCCCAAAAAAAGGTTTTCTCCCACCCCTTGCATTTTCTTAGTATCCTTCAGTTACGAGGACACCAATGTCCCTGAATCTCAGTTTGAATTGGACTAAAAAGGCTTCCATCCCAGGATAACAAGTCCTTTTTGAGTCTGGATAAAGCTGCACCAGAGCACATCACCAGGCAAAATCCCTGTTATCCAGGATGTTTTAAAGTTCAGGTGGAAATACGGTTCCATGCTTTGGATCAAAAAAGCTCAAAATTTCTTTCAGGTTCAAAATCTGGAAAGAAATATTGTGAAATAGTTTCCTGTATTTCTTAGTAATATAGATATGAACTCATAAGCCCTGGTAACCTGTTGCCCAGCACAGCTGTTGAAGCTCAAAGAACAGGCAAGAATTCCCAGCTGAGCTGGGACCTTCAGAACTCTAACAGCCCTGAATTCTCCAGGCTTCTATATTTGTGCCGCAGGTATGACAGACACCTGGGTTTACAGCACCTCCAGCTAAGTGGCACAGAGCACAGACACACTTAGATCCCTCAGTCACTCCTGGCTCCATGGCAGGCAGCCTAAAAGCTCTCAGAAAGGACCCAAAGGTTTTCCACTCAGCAGCAGACACCCTGGGACTTGAAGAACTCTGGTGTCTAGACATGGGTAAATATGACAGGTGACTAAATGCAAGGTATAATTTCAAGAAACATAGCTACCTAAATTCTGTACAACTGAATTGACTGCTTATTAAACAAGTAACATAGAACTGTAAGAAAACAGAACTGTGCCATCTTCTTAAGTACTGATTACTGTAAGGTCCTGAGACATTACGATCCTAAGTGACATTATCCTCATCAGCCCTGTGAACAGGGTCCTCATCTTACAAAGAGTGAGTGCCAAGCGTAACTGAGTGATCTGGCAGCTGAGCTCAGCTCTCTAAGGTAGGTTTTGCTTCTTCACTACTACAGCATCTTTCCCTTCCCTGAAGAAGGATGGTGTGACTTCTCGGAATTGGCCCGAGAACCATGCCAGTACTGCAACTAGAAGTGATCTTACTGAATAGGCAATGAGTATCCTGTCTGCACACAGATTTTAGGGGCAAAGTCACTGTGTAATCAGTGAGAAAAATCTTTCCTGTTTCCTAATATACTGCCACATTTCTAATCTTTATTACGCTGCTGGACAAGCAAAATTCTAGTCAGGCCAGGCACTGATTAAAATAAAAAATTAAACGCTCATATAGATTCTATCAATCCACCCTGGGCCTTCAGGCATGGCCCTGAACATGAGAACCAAATGCTTTTACATCCATGGAGTAAACAATCTGCAAGGATGAAAAGGAGAGAAATGTTCTTCCACCTTTTAAATTTTTTCCCCATTGATCACCTGAATCAACAATAGCAACAAGCAGGTGGCTTCAGGCAGTTAATACTTAAAAAAACACATCAATTTTTTTCCCGTTGTTCTCCATGTCAAAATTATTTCTGTACAATGGTAACCTGACTATTAAAATAGTGAAGATTCAGAGGATGCACAGGCTCTGCTCCTATCACCTCTTCTACCTCCCAAGACATCCTTTTCTATCAACTAAGCCTGAACATTAGTGTAAGGCTTATGATCAGGGTTACTAAATTGACCTTGAAAGTATTTTCAGACATGGGTATAGGTATTTTCTTCTAATCCTTGAAGGGCAAAACCAGTGAGTAAGGTCTTAGAGCAGGCCAGCATGCGTGCATGCATGCAATTTCACACAGCTTTCATGTTGGAAGTAGCTAAAACTCCACTGGCTTGCAATATGTATTGAGGCATTCTATATATTAGCCATAAGTGGCGCCACATCTGCAAAGGAATGAACTGTGAAGCTGAAAATGAGCTAAACAGACTCTATCAAAGTTACTGATGCTTCAGCAAACACAATTTTAGACCAACTCCTAACCTCTCTGATTAGGAAAGGTATGTCCCGATACCACAGCCCTTTACTGGGAGTCTCTGTCTACAGCATGAAGCCTACCTAATTAAAACCAATGCTAACAGCATAGATAGCTCTAACTTTACTGTCTCGGAACTCTTCATATGGTATCTGCTTTTTGATGGTTAAAGTCTGGGCCATTTCCCCAGTAGATGGCTATTTTACTGTATTTTCCATTTTGGACTTCTAGTAAAGCCTAGTTTCTGCGTATGTTGAATTAAATTCAGATAAACCTGGACAACAGCGATACCCCACCCTAGCAACCTTCATGGCAGTTTTGCCGTTGATTTCTCCAGGGACCAGATTTTATTTCTGAAATATAATATGAAATTTTATACTGAAGAAAACTTCAGCAGGCTTTCAATAAATGCAGTTCTGATTCATTTTTCCCCGAGACACAGAGAACTTGATCCGCTGCACACTCTCTTTTATGACAACAATACTGCATGTTTTTTCTCATTGTTTCTCTTTCTTTTTCGAGGGCAAAAATGAGCTGACACTTACGGATATGCTGCATCTCCTTTCATTATATTTATTTCTCATATGAGAGGATAAAGTCATTCTAATTGCAAAAAGATTGAATAAAAAAAAGCCTTTATTCTTCTGCATGCATTGACCAGATGCTTTATACGCTGGTTTATCACTGATGTTTTCTATTACTAAAGTCATGCAGAATGACAAAAATTTACACAACATTTAATAAATAGATCAAGATATATTCTTTGTTCTAACAGGGGTCCAATCCTGCAACAGAACTGAGCAACTGTAGCTACTTGGCTCCTCCTGTACTATTGATGCTCATGACACCAAATTCACTTTGGAGTACTCCTGGAGGGGGTTGGAGGACTACCAGGTATTTCAAAACCTTGAATCAGCATTTATGGTACTAACTTTGAAAAGCCTCTATACCAGTAGCAAGCATTTTTTAGTTAAAACCCCTTGTATTTCCTGCCTGCATGGTATTTTACAGCCTCATTGCATTTACTAATAGTGTACAGTTGTGCATGCTACACTTAAATAGGGAATAAAAATGCAAACAGCTGGGACAAAAAACCATTTTTCCAATATTAGTATTCCTTGTACAGCACACTAAGGCCTGATTTTATTTACAGGCATTAATGCCACTTCAGAGATACGTTACCTTAATAAACATGCTTTGTAACTGCAATAGGCTACAACCAACACATGCGCTCCCTTGAGCTGCACGCATTGCTTGCTTACTACCTTCCCTGAAAAAGGTGTGGACAGCACTGATCAACTTTTGATCAAAGGTTCTGCTGACTGGTAAACTCAGGCAGCGAGCAATTCCTAACCATCTGCCAGGGCAGATACAAGCACAAGCAAGTGTTCTGTTTGAGTACATTTATATTTGATTAAAAATATGCACATGCAAGTTGATAAATAATGTAAAGTGTAGGTGAGGCACCACCATTTTGGCCTCCCTAACATACACACTGCGGCCAGGTATTTTGTTAGCTGGTAACACGGACCATACAGAGTCACCAGTGTATGTGCAATCACATTGTTTTCAGTGCATTTTGTTCTGTGAAACCAAGCTGCCCTAGAAAATTGTAACTGGGAGTTGCTCTGTTTGGGAAATTCTTCTGACAACTCCTTTCTCCTCCCCTCCTCATTGTGAAGGAACAGAAGGAGACAGCAGGGAGGAGGAAAAGCCCTGGATTTCAGCTACTGAAGCCAACACACTGAGAAGTCACCAGAAATTGATGGGAGGAACTTTGTTGCAAGTGTCCACTGAACGTGAACGTTTCTGGAAATTCACCTGAGTACAAGGACACAAAGGAGGAGTTCTCCAACATGTTCATGTTGCTCTTAAAAGTCAAACTAACACTATGTGAAACCTCACATAGTGAAATTAAAAAACAAAACACGAAACAACCAATCCTGCTCACTCAGCCCTCCAGGTATCCCCAGGTCAGAGGGACACTGCCAAAGGAGCACAGAGCAGTTCGCACTGTTGTGGCCATGCAGTCAGCTGTCAGCAAGGGAGGAGTAAAGCAAGATTTTTTCTTTTCTTCCCTGCCAGTGCATCTGGTTTACTGGCAAGGGCAAGCAGTCCCCTTACTGGTTTGCATAGGAATATTTACATAACTAAATTCAAGATCTTTACATCGATTCAGACACAATTTCTATGGGAGAATAATGTGTCGTGCTTCACAAGACTGTTGCATACCTTACTTCTAATTTAACTGTTTGCTCTGATGTCAAACATACAGCATTCTTGGTCAAACCCAAACCCACCTCCTTTTCTTAAGATCAGCATGCAAAAATATTGAATTCAGAATATGAGGAGCAATCGACCCAATATCACAGTATCAAAGCAGTGCTATACATTAATATTCAAACATGCAGTTCCCCCTCTTATTCACATGAGGATCCCCAAAATATCAGTTGCTTTTCAGCATGCTTGACAGCCATAAGCTGCAGCTGTGCTGCATTGAAAATTGGCAATGCTGACGTTAAACTGAAGGAGCTTTTTGAAGTAATGACAAAGGCACTGATTGCCTTCTTCCAAAGAGAGAGAATTTTTTTTTTTTTTTTTTTTTTTTTTTTTTATTTTAACATAGGAGAACAGAGCCTGGAAACACACAAGTGGGGTTGCCCAAAGTCCTGAGTCCAACCCCTAATTCATACAGGTCTACACACCTTTCCAGTCCTGCCTATCTCCCTTCCAAATACTGCCTCCTCTCTTTGAGAGCACATCTGCTTTCACATTACCTGTCAACTCCCTCCACTAAATTCAGTGGATTCTGCACAACCCCTGAGTTTGAGCTGTTGCAAGGCAGTAAGAGCAAAGTAGACAGACCAGCCATATCCAATTTTCACAAACTGCTGACCACAGCAGCACTAATAAGGATCTAATGGTACTGGGTGTACAAAGAATACTTCCACTGCAACCAAGAAAAAAAAATCAGTGATGGAAAAAATATACTACAGACTACTTTGCAGAACTCTGTCTCTTACCGTAACTGTGCTTTATACGAAGTGAGCTTTGAAATACCGAACCGTTGAGTGTGATGAGACAAATTTCTAGGACATGCTTTTTAGAGTTGCATTCCCTGCTCATTCTTAACAATGAGCTGGCATTACTGTGTTCACACAGCGATACATTCGATTCTAATGTCAAAGAGGAAAGATCTTCTGAAACAGGTTGCAAGTTTCCTACTATGTATCATTTGACAACTTTTTGTGCAGATATTTAAAGAAAAATAACCACTACGCTCATTTGGAAATACAAAATACACTTATATTTTGACTGGGATTACAGATTATATACCTTGCCCTCATTATACTGCACAGCATGAGCTCTAGCACCTGGGTGAAATCACTGAAGCTAAGTCGTGCTAAGCCCTTTAGTTGAAGAGGTTAAAAGTGGCTCCTTCAAGAAAGAGAATGCTACTGCATGGGTTTAAAGAAATAGTCCACTTCTATAGATGTCCCACCCTTCATAGGGGACAGTTATGCTCACTGTAGTTTTAAGAGCTGCAAAAAATACCCTGAGCCTTGAATTTTGGCTCCCTTGCTAGTGCCTTCTGAAAAGGGAAAGGTCCTTGCTAACAATGACTCCTCTATGACTCCAGAATGTAAAGAGCTGTTGTTTACTTTGCAACACAGTAACACTTTTATCCCCTGAGGAAAAGAATGCTTCCTCCCAACTACATGGATGCTGGACAATTACAAATCTAGATTCCGAATGGCCAGCACTTAAGTGCAATTATGACATTTTATCACCCCAGTATTATGCAGAAGACTTAAGAACAACAAGAATAAAACCACACAACACACACATATACAGACACATTCTGGATGCAAACAGGAGCGCATTTGAACTCAGAAGAAAGAATGAGCTTCTTGCTGATAGATGTATTTTTCTTCCTCCTCCTTAAGGAAATGAAATGGAGATTTCACTACCACCAGCATGACATTAAGATGCTGTAAAATATTAATTGTGCAGTGTGTCTAAGTAACTAATATAGATGTTAGAAATTAGGGCAATTAATTCATCAGAAAATAGCAAAGAACGTTTTTAATTATTTAACTGTGCTTTTTACAAACAAAAAAATCCAGCTGCAAAATGTCTCTATTAAAAGCACAATCAACATGTGAAGTACACAAAACCAGTCAAATAGACTTCAGCTTTTAGTTTAGCAATGGCTTGATTAATACCTCCTAAAAATACATGCAACTTCATCACTACCCATTCTGGCTACTCATTATTTTTGTAATTTTTTTCTCATTCTAATTAGCACCATATTTTATTAGCATGCTTATATAACGTATAAAAATATGTACGTACCAAAATTTAAGTCCACGGGGACTGCTAAGTGCAATAATCAAAGGTGACTTTTGCCTGTAAAAGCCCTTTCCTGTGGTTATCTCAGTGCAGTCGGAAGGGATATTTCAGCACCATAAGAAACAGATTTGCAGTTAGGCTCAGTTTTTTCTTCAGTTAAAGTGCATTAAATCTTGTTGGCAAAATTGCCCAGATTGTAGAATTCGACATCACTATAAGTCAGTGTGTTACATTACAGATCTTCTTAACATATGATTAAAATGGCATGGAAAGTTTGGCTTTTAAAAAAAAATGCAGTGGCAAGAGAAGACAGGTGCTTGCTTCTTTAAATCCACATTCAGAGAAGAGAGGGTACAGATAATGGGAGGGTATAAACAACACCCTGCTTTGAGGTCCAGCAGAGGAGAAACTGGATGATTTTTACCCACTTTACAACATAGAAGATTACAGCACCATCATATGCACTAACACTGAGATTTCTAAGGTGCCTCATTTGAATATGTTCTGTGGAGACAAAAAGAAAGGAATATAAGGAATGGAAAGCATCCTATCCAAATGGCTTCTTGCAGCAGGAAAGACGCTCTCTCATTGCCACTTAGATACAGAAGGTCTGAGGCATTCTAGCTCGTGGCATCGTCTCTCTCTCTCTCTTCCCCCCTCCCCATGACTATAGGCAGGCTTGCTCTCTCCAGCTGCCTTAGTCAGTTGATGCTGCTGTTGATTAATCAGGGATTCTCAAACAAAGAGCAAGCCTACCTTCGGGTGCCAGCAGGGCTGTGGGGCTC
>NW_009938092.1:10990-21521 GCF_000696875.1 Nestor notabilis | reverse complement strand
GGGGCAACCGATAGTGTTAAAAACTGAACCCAGGACACTGTCACATTTCACAATCCAAAATGCATTATTTACTACAGACTCCTTTCCAGTTACAACAGACCATTTATTACCTCTGAGGTTTTCTCCTGTGTATGCCATTGTGATAAAGGCTCCCAACTTACTGATTGACTGCAGCTGTAAAATGACCCAGGATGCCACTCACTTCTTCATACTCAAACTCTTCTTATTCATGACATTATGTTATGTATCAAATTAAAAAAGGACCTTTTATTTCCTGTTCATTTGAGCAGTAAGTATTCACCCTGCATTTCTTCTGTAAACTAAAGAAAGGTGAGCATAATGCTAAAGCATGTACTGGAGAGAGTAGAAGGATGGAATTCTTTCTAGTTATTAGAAATGGAATTTAATAAAAAAAGTATTAAACTCGTTGTACCTGGTCCAATGAAAACAGAAATGTCATATGAATATGAAAAAAATCATACAATATAGAATATGGAAAATGTTTGAACAATAATTACTTTGGTTTGACATTATTCTTTACAACAGCTGTGAGAGCATAGCTTTTGTTAGAGGACTCTGACATTAAGTGAAAAGGCTCAAGAAAAAATAACCCAACCACTGGATTCTAGGTTTGATAATGTTTTAAGGTAGAACTGCCATTTCAACTATTGCTGGATTTTAGCAGACGATAGGGTCAGGCACTGTACACATCTCCAAGAGTACTGAGACCCTTGCATTTAACTCCATAGCAAAGATGGCAACTTTGTACTTACAAATAATAATCTGTACTAGGAAAAAAACCCAACTAAACACAAAAAAAAAACCAAAACACCAAACAAAACAAAACAAAACCAAAGCAAATCAAACCAAAATACCTACTAAAACCCATCATCCGACTTTCAAAGGAAAATACTGATTGAAACAACTACAGAGTCCAGGTAAAATAATGCAGGGCTATGTTCTCTGAATGGACATACACTAGTCACACAGTGCCCTCTTGGATATTCTAACTGTGTTTTTTAAAATAATGTAAGTTAAGACAGGAAAAAATATGGCAAATACCTACAATTTAGGAAACACTGAAACTGCTGTGTATGAGATTAAGCAGAGCAGACGAGTCAAGTAGTCTTCTGCATCATTTTTGTTTATGATCTGTGACTGTGGATCAGTGTGTCTCAAGAAAAAACAAATTAAAATGAAACAACCAACCCAAAACAAACCAACAACCATGGCCCCTTCCCCTCCCCAGACGACAAAAAACCTAACCATCCCATCACTGAAAGTCAAACAAGATTCCTGGAAATGCCATTGCACTACTAGCAGACAGACACATATACGTCAGGGGGAATGTATTTTAGTGCCAAATCCCTGACCCTCTATAGTGATATCACTGCCCAGAAACACAAGGCAATAGGGGTGATGTAGGATGTGCTTCACAGCTTGTGACTGAACACACCAGTGGGCAGGGTGAGCATAGATAGAATCGTAGAATGGTAGAATATTTACGGTTGGAAAGGACCTTAAAATCATCTAGTTCCAACCCCCCTGCCACGGGGATTATCTATTTGTGAGGAAGAGTAACTGCCATTTCAACACCACAATTGGAGCCACAGAGTGGGCATAGCTGTCAAACAGGAAGAACTCACCAAGTCCAAATATGGCAGGACCAAATATCAGGTGGTGAAGCCATAATGAAGGGATGGGGTTTGACAGCTACCAAAACAAAAAGTCACCCATTTATTTTTTTTTACTATGGTCAGTGTCAGGTTCATTGCCCACAGGACACAACATGGCTTCACAGTGTCATGTGAAGGACTGTTCCTAATGCACCTTCTACTTTTGTAGTACAGTTTACAATAACAGATTTATAGACACAGATGTGGGTGCAATCTCATCCATACAAGAAGATAACAAAATACATCTTCCCCTTTCCTTTCTAGTCTAGGGAGCATCTTCTTTTTCTCGTTATCCATACTACTTATTTGCAAGATTCACATTTGTAATCTCACTCAGTTTCTAGATGCCTCTGTTAAAACTTGCACTCAAGTACTATGAGCTTTGCAGACCTCTGGACATGGAAATATTTGGCAGTATATGGATAAGATGGATTTCACAAGTCTGGTTTTAACTGCAGTATAGAACGTATGTATCTGATCAGAGTATATACAACTACTAAGGAAAAATGTGCATTACAGTTCTGAAATAAATTCCTAAGTATATATTTAGCATATGTCATTTCAAATAGTATTAAGAATATTTTGAGATAGTTTAAACAGAAAGGATAATTTCAGTGAGAATGCCATACAAGTTAAAGAATAAAATTAAGATATAGATTATTAAGAGTCTAAAAATGGATAGTAAACCTGCTCCAACATCATGTCTGTAGCAAAGCACGGAGAAAGCCACTTTAAAAAAAGAAAAAAAAAATCACTTCTACTTCTCATTCATCTTAGGAAACTGTGAATTGGCAGAGACCCTAACAGCAGGTGCAAATTGCAATACAGCTTTCATTCCACACATAGATCTCATATTATCATCACTGGGAACACAGCAAACTGATTGAAGGGATTGTGCAGCCATAAGTCCGTTACATACTAGCACACTTGTTAAAATTATCTGGAACATAGCAAATGTTTGATAAGAGTTTCAGCCCACAGCACAAATACAATGTGGTCTTTATGCCAAATCTCTCAGTATGAAGGAAGTTGGCAAAATCAAAGATTTTTCTCTATAAAGGAAATAAGCAGTATGCAAAAAAAAATGAAATGCTATTTCTGATGTGACATTTTGTAACGAAGTGATACTGTAAGATTATCTGGACAGCAAAAGGTTTGTGTGTCCTAGTTACTAAGTGTAGATAGCATTCGCTTCTGTAACTGTCAAAACCCTTTCATAGTATTTTAATTTGCAAAAGAACCTGACTTCACTGTGGAAAGGTTATGATAAAACCTAAAAAGAATTTATCTGATCAAAGAAGAATGTATTACCACCATGTAGACATTTGCTTGAAATCTTGCATAACAGCAATAATAAATACAACCCACTTTTAACAAAAAACAGATAACAGGAACATAAGAAAAAAGCCTTGGAATCTTCTTTAATAAGATTATATTTCAGAAATGAAGTAAGGAAAGAACATTTACTTGTAAATAAGGTTTATTAAAAAAAAACACCTAAGATGCTAATGTCTCCCTAGTAACATCTGCTTGTCAAAGTACTATGCAATCAAGTCAGCAGCTGAAAACTGACAATCACCTACTGTAATATATTTTGGATTACAGATTCAGGACCATTTAGAGATGTTGATTCTTAAAGGTTATGTATAAATTACAGTATGTACTAAGTTACTTAAAGAATAATTTAATTCCAAGATTTAAATAGTGTCTCAGTGACAAGTGAAAACATGTTCTGTAGCATCATAATAATTTGTTAATTGAGTATAAAGTACATAGAATTAAAATCATTGCTGTCATCCCATACATTTTAAGGTAAGCTACTTAAGTCATTCAGTGAAGGTTCACAGACATCAATGCATTGCATAGTTAAGCTATGAAAAACTGGCTATACCAGTAATTCTACAGTAAATAAAACTTAAAAATACGTTTTTCACCAGACCCCCAAAACCTGATGATTTTGGAGGGTTTATATTTAAGGCACTTTAATAGTTCAAGATACATTAGAAATGTGATATATGAAATCTAGGGTAATTGTGAAACATAAGCCTGCACTAATCAATGGAATCAGAAATTTTTGATGAAAACACAGAAAATAATTCTCATAGTCAGTGTAATGATAGATTAGGAATAATTTAATTTTCCTTGGCCAAGTGGAACACCACCATAGACTCAGCCTTAAATCAGAATCTTCTGGTTTTCCCCACTGTGTGAACACATATGTGCAGAAATAAGAAACAAGTATGAAATTCTGAGTTTGCCTTGTCTCTAATAGATGAATACTTCAACTACTAGCCAACTAAGTATTCTTCAGGATTAGACTGCTTTCATTTAATCTTCATGCTGCCTTTGCTGTGTGATGAATACTGTCACCACTCCTAGCAAGGGCTACAATCCTGATCAAGTTCACAACATCCAGGAAGCCCAACTCAAAATAGGTCCAGGCTTGAACTAAGAAGGCAGGGAAACAAAAACTGCAGAAAGATACCAAAGAAAGAGAAAGAGAAAGAGAAATGGAGTGAGTCCAGAGGAGGCCACAGGGATACTGTGAGGGCTGGAGCAGCTCTGCTCTGAGAGACCTGGGCTAGTTCAGCCTGGAGAAGAGAAAGCAAATACCAAGAGCACCTAAGAAGCCTTACTTCTGCAAATGATCTGCTAGCAGAGACATTTTTTAAAAGTGACTGTGGTCATTTCTCATATGGAGTGCACTGAAACAGCAAAATCCTAATATACTGTCTACTGTGTTAAGGCAGCAATCATGAGCGTATTTGGAATCTAAACAGCAAACATACAAAAAGATTTGTTATTAGAAGAAAACATGAAATTATCCTCAATTCCCTTTCATGGAGAAGATTTTAGAAACCAGTGCCTTTTTCTCCCTTTTTGCTAGACATTTTCATGTGACTTGATTTAACCATGGAGTTTCTAGAGCTCTTAGGCACTACCCAGTAGCTTCATTAACTGTATTGGATTCAGTTCGGACAATCTTATTTCCTGACCCTCATCTACAACAGCAGCTTTAATTAATGCACTTAAAACAGCTCAGTTTTGAAGTTTACTTTTTCACTAAAAAAATAAAAGAAATTAAAAAAAAGAAAAAAACCTTCTGTTTAAGATACTGTTCCCTCATGTATGCAAATTTTGGTGGAACTGACCCTAACTGAATACCTAGAATGCTGGGATTTTCACTTTTTTCCACTGCAAGATGTGTTACAATGAATTCCAAAGTGTGGCATATATCCTGAATGAAAAATTCTCCTAATACTATTTCTTATCAATATCTTATATCAACTGATCTGTAACTAACTGCTACCCTTTTATGGAACAAATTCAGGCACATTTCACACTTGAAAGAAGTAAAATTAAATGGCTTAACACAAAAAAACATTGTCACCTCATCAAAAGAGTTGCTCTCAATGAATAACTTCAGTGTCCGCATAGATTCTGATTTTTTATTAACTTCCAAAATTTCTACTGTCTTCCAAAGTCTCAAAAGTAGCCATTTCTAATAAATTCTTCTGTATGTGATTTCATAATGAGAAGCATCCATTCACTCTAGTGCTTGGAAAAAATATAAACTCCCCACTTTTAATTTGCATCAGACATTGAGTTTTATAGAGCCCTTCAGATGAACTGGATAATCACACACCTGCATGAAATTTCCCACTATAATAGCCTGATGGAATCTACATGTCAGGCAAGAATCTTGATTTAGGCAAGAAATGACTAAAAGTCTAATATCATCCTGCAAATTAGCATGAAAGAACATCACATTAAGCAGGGAAAAAAACACAATGCAAAACAGATGTTAACAGGTAGCTTTTATGGCTTACTCATTTTGTATCTCATTTTAATGGAGCTCCCTTGGTTATCCAACCCATGTGATATATTAGCATACATAAATCAAGCCTGATTATAAATTGCTGTATTTTTAAAGAAAGTGAAAGCTCAGGCTGATATATCAAGATATGTTTGAGGTGTGTAAAATTTATGTTGCCTCAGAGTTTAATTCTTCAAACTGCAAAACTAAACTTAGTCTTTACTCTTATCCATAGTCCAGTTGTTTGCAGAAAGTTTACTGAGAACTCCATAGGAGCAGAAAAAAGACGTGTTCCTACATTTCGTTTGATTACTGAACACCATCACCCAGTACCACAGTTATTGAATGTAACAACTGCTAAACAAAAGGCTTCTCATCATTTGTTATTTCTACTTCAAAAGAGTACTGTGATCTACCATGAAAGAATGTCTAAGCAGAGGGCAATTGTAAATACTATGACAAGATACCGGCTTTAATAGAGCCCTGTCTCTAGTAGTCTGATAGTAAGTGGATGAATAGCTGTAAATTCTGAGTAGCAGACAGACACAGGAACATGAATTTTCTTTCCTTTCTTCACAGGAAGCAACAGTTTTCACAACAGCTGTACAATAGTTGTATCATAATTTTCTGCATATGTGTACATGATAAATAGCCTAGCTCTTAATGGACTGAGATATTTGATATGAGCTTTTAACAAAAAATTATGCCAAAAGAAAGTGGAATTTGCCTCCAAACCCTTTCGCCCATAGAGTTATTAACAAAAAAAGAGCTCCAAGAATATACTGATATTAAAATAAGCAGATTCCTGAAACTTGAGCTCCTTCTGAGACTTTTATCCCTATTTGAAAAATGCCTCTGACAACTGACGCTTGCCCCAATATTGTCAGTTTTTCTCTTTGTACTGTTATGAACATTTCAGCAATAATTCTAAGGTAAGTATCTTTCTAGACTCTTACCGAAGATCAGTAAGCCTAGCCAAGTATATTTGGTTTAAATGCACTGCAAATTTCTGCCTCCAGATAACATGTTTTGGTATTGATCACTGAGATAGTATATTTGAAACTGTGAGAAATCTATATAGTGTGCTGCCTACCACCTCCATAAATTTACAGGATTACAATGAAACTTCCTTTACCTCCCTTATGTGTGCGCAGAAGAAGGCTAGTAAGCAAAGAGAGAGTTTTGTCTAACTTGATGTGAGGAAAACCACAAGCAAATTTGAATAGTAAAAAGAAAATAGAATACCAGTACATTGAATATATTTATCCATGACACAGGACATTATCAAATACACAGTATGGCAGCAGGAAGAAGTTGAGGTAAAGGAAAAATACATACCATGTAGATCTGATGGGAAATTATTAAGCTACTTGAGTAGCCTTTAGTGGCCAGAAACATTCAGTAACCATTGCAAGCACAGCATTTATATTCTTTTCTGTACTACCTGGCCATGAACTGCCTCACCTGGGGCTGTGTGACCCTACTTACCTTCACCAGGCCTGATCCTCGCCCCTCACTCATGAGCTGACATCCTAGCCCCATCTCATCCCATCCCCAGGGGGTTGCCTGATGTCTGGGCTGGCAGTGACCGCCCAGCCTGCTCCACTCCTTTGCTGGGGCACCAGGCCAGATCACTCAGCCTAAGCGTCTTCAACAGCTCCTAGTGCCCAGTGGGGAGCTGGTCCTCACTGCACCCCCACAGTCTCAAAATCACAATTTTTTTTTTTTTTTTCCAAAATACCAGAATGCAATTTGGACATTTCACCAGTTCTTCCTCTAAATTATTTTTATAAGATTAATTAAGTGGCTCCTTTTCCACTAGTTTCAATAAATTAGCTCCTCAGCATCTGTAATTGCCATGTTGCAAGCATTACCTATGAGCATAACCTCTCACATCACCAGAAGAATTTCCTTCTCAGGTCAAAGGAATGTCCTTTATTGAATACTACTTATGTTTTATAGGAACTCTGAAAAAATGATTTCTCTCCCATATGTCCACATGATCCCAGGAAATAATTGAGACAGATGTGTTTCACACTAATTGCTTTGGAGGTTCTACGACACTGGAGGTCTGTAGTTATCTGCTAGTTCTCCAAACCCCCTAAATAAGTGCTCAACACATGGACTTTGCTCTATAAAAACCCAGCATGGAATTACTAAGAATTATCACTCAATCTCTTATCCATCTTCACATCTATGTGGTGTTTTAAAGGTCACTGCCCTTCATGCAGTGTTCTTTCTAATACACAGGCAAGCCTTTGGCCTGTGTTAAGTATGAGGTCATGTCCACTCTCACTATCCCTTTCAGCAGTCCACATCACAGGGATCCTACTGGAGCTCAGATGCTGTACTGCCAAAGGAGATTGCTGGAATACATACATAGCAGCACCTCTCTGTGATGGGAACTGACCTGGGGTTAAGAACAGAAGGAATAAAATGTGGTAGGGGTAACCACCAGAAGATTGTCTTGCCCGGAACTTATTACCATATACGTCTTCTTGTAGTTTCTTTTTTGGTAACAGAGAAGGTATTTTGAGAAAAAGAGAATCAACTAGAAGACACAGAGAGAGATAGTATATTTGATTTGATATAGAAGAAAAAGTGAGCAGTCGTTTGGGTGCACAGTCCCTTAACAAGACTAGACCCCCCAAAAAGTTCAAATTTCAAAGTAAATATTGCAATCAAAGTAGCTATTGTTTTGATAAATTATAGCTAGTTTATCTAGCTGTTAGTTTAACCTGGAATCAAACACAGATTTTAATAAAAGAAAAAAAAAATCTATCAAAAGTTTAAAATTGTATCTAGGCTTGCTACATGTTAAAACAAACATTCACATACCATAACTATTTCAAGGAAATTATCTCATTCTATTTTGAAAACTGTTAGAGTATATCTCAAGAACAGCAGACTTGGTATTCCTCTCAGCTTTTACTAGACGTAATATTCTCTGTTACATATCTCCACAATTAGGCATCTTAATTTTTACCATCATGTGCCTTCAATTCACAGCCTTAGGCACTGGCTTCTTTCATGTAGGTCAGCTAGTGGGAAAGCAACATGCCTCTCTCAACAGCTAAATGTTTTTCGATGCAAGAATCAATCTACTTCTCTCTCTTTTCATATATATTTATACAGCCACACACAACAATTTCTGTTTCTTGCTCTGTACTAGTAAGCAGAAACATAGTGCTCCATGTATACAAATATATATCTCTGTGATAGAAATCAGTTTTTCTAATTATCTCACTATGTCCTGCAGCCAGCAACTAAATACATCATCTTGCAAGAAAAAAGACTATGACATATCTCATAATCTGAAAAGTATTACCTTCAGTGCTTTAATCAATGTTAACATTAACAGTGCTCATTTCTGGCAAAGCATGAAACTATTGACCCTCTGAAGACCTGTGTTAAGCTATGACAGTATTTTATCCTCAAATTGAATTTGTGTTTGCTACTAATTAAAACACGTATGACATGTCTCTAGCATTAACCCCAGTTGTAATCAAGCTGTGGATTGTGTCTGTCTCTTGCAAAATTTCAAGAAAAAACCTAGGGACAATGGCAGTACAGGAGCAAATCAGCTAGAAATCCCAAGTAATTCATTAAGGAAACAAAACAGTGTCTCACTGATTTAGAGAGACGTGAGATGGTTCTGCATTGTCTCTGAATGGAATTCAGAAAAGAAAAATCTTTGAAAGAAAAATATCAGGTAAGTGCAAAGAAGCAAATTATTCCCACCGGACTTTACAGGACTCTATGTCCTATTTGAAGTTCAGAGAGCATTATGAAATAAAATCTGCATTTTTTCTTTTCTCTTTCAGGTACAACCTTTCCAGTCTCTGTGACCTCTTTGCTCTTAAATCTTCTACAATTCAAAATGCTTCCTATTTTTTTAGTTATATTTTCTGGTGACTGTCTCATTATTATTACTGCTGTATCACAAACAAGGTTCACACTTTGGGATTATCCTATAGGGTCTGCTAAGATTTCAGCCATCCCAGCAGAGTCTGGATGGAGTAGGTATATACTGGGGCTTTCCCATCTGCCAAGAAAGCATCCCAGGTCCTGTCCCAATCTATGCTCTTCCCTTGGCAAATAAATCATTAGTGTAACAGAAAACTTTTTACACTTGAAGAAATGTATCCCCTCCAAAAAGGGCACCAAGTCCTATCTTTTTTTATCCCATCCCACTATTTTTTCCCTGGTTTTTCTTAGATTAATAATAATAATAACAACAATAGTACTAATAACAACAACAAAAATCCAATAATAACAAAAATAAAAATTCATCCTTTTAAAATCATTCTCAGGTACCAAACAGGCAGCCCTTAACTCTTTCCAGGACTTTACTCTAATATCCATGAGTTACAGATCAATTGCTATGGACAGTTGGATCTTCTTTTTATTGAGGTTCCTGAAACTCAGCTGGAAGATGATGTTCCTATCTTACAGAGTAGATAAGAGTATGAAAATAGTATTAAAGAAGTGAAACCCTGAATTTCATTATGAATATATAAATTGAGATGCTGAAAAATCAGAAGCCATTGATGAAGGTCTTATTTTAGATAGAAATTTATTGTGGGAAGATGAAGCAAGTTTGAGGTTGAAGTGGTAGAAAAAGAAAATGCCTCTAGAAAGCCTCATGCTGAAAAAGTGTGAGACCTTAGAGTCAAGCATCAGTAACATTTCAGTTCCAATAGGGTTTTTTTGCCAAATTCTTTCTATTTATTTCCTACGTTTATCTTCCCTCTGACAAAGATGTTAATTTAAGAGAAAAAATACATTCTAAGGGAAAAACAACCCAGTTAAGATAAAAACCAGTTATGATTTTCAGGTGAGCTTTAGCTGCTATCAGTGGTTCTGTGATGATAATGCTGGTGTTTCATGACTCCATCTGCAGCTTGTGTGATAGACATGATTGTATATTATGTTTTGATACACTTGAGAGTCACCCTAGAAATGTGTGTTTCCTGGCCATAAAACATGACTGCCAGTGCTCTTAACCTCTCTGGAATCAAATTAAAATGAGAGGGAG
>NW_009938092.1:0-10959 GCF_000696875.1 Nestor notabilis | reverse complement strand
GAAAGAGTATGAATAGGAAGAAATAAAGAATAATATGTAGTGACTCTCATGAAATGCACAACTGTTCTTTCCATGAGTAGTTACTGCTTCCCACTGAGAAAGATTCTGGTACCCTCTTTTACACCATCATTCTTAACTACCAAATGATCTTTATTTAAATCAGAGGGGTTATGCAAGGAATAAGAAAAAAAGAATTTTAAAAAAGGATTGCAGAACCCAGTCTATCATTGCTAAATCACTTGATTTAGCAACATCTATAAGTATCTTTCATCTTTTACTTTCTTCCATTAGGTATACTCTTATAAAAGAGTAGTTTATTTGTATTTTAAAATAACATAATCCCATCATTCTGTCTTTGCATCACTGATATTTAATTAGTCAAGCATGATTAAGTTTTTGTGCTTTCTATATAACGGAAAAAAATCACCAATGTAATACTGTAACAAATTTGCCAATACTGAAAACTTAACATGTGTATCTGGGAATTCTAAACAATATCCAGTTGTCTTAAGAAGTAGCATCATAATGAAGCATATTCGTATGGGGTATCAGTCTATTCAAAGTCCACCAAAGAGTTCTAGAAAACGTAATCTTACTAGGTCACACCAGTTAACACTGAGAAGTACTACCAGACAATCCCCTGATCACTAACAAAACGTCACTGACGACGTAGGGTCTGATTCTAATCTTGATAAAGGAATGACAATACTGTAAATCAAAATGTATTTCAAGACAAATACAATCAAGATGCATGTCCATATTTAAAATGCAGTTGCCATAAATATTTAGTATGAATTGTAGTAGGCTGAACAAAAGCTACCAAAGAATTAACAAACCAGAGCAATAATAGACTTCAGGTTAAATCAGCTGAAGGAACAATCTTGCCCTTTCTACCATATCAAGTGAAAAGGGGGTTTGGAATACACGGCATAATTTTAAAATATAGCAAATTATTCTACTGATAGTATTCTGTTGATTTCAGCAGAATTTGGCTGGCTGGGAATTTGTTCTGTGTTGCAGAAGGACTCTGTTTAACTCTGGGGGAAATTCTTTCAGAGAACTTCGGGTATGGAAGTGGAGTTACTGCCTGGTTATGAACCACTTTCTTGTTTCAGTTTCTCTCAGACAATTTCATTTAGTGCTTATATAAGTCTGTACACAGGTACAGCTGTAAGGCCAACAGCAATAGCTTAACACATTAATGCAGACATTGAAATGCAAATGTAAACTGTTTCCAACTCTCTTGCAATTATTTACCAGCCTGACTTAGTAAGAATGTTAGGGAAGAGAGTCTATTAGCTGGAAAGCTAAAATAGCTCCTTGACTTCAGTGGCTTAGAGTAACACCAGCTCTCTCCTAGACTGAGATTTTTCAGAAAGCGAACAAAGTAAAAAAAAAAATATGCTTTCCACGTCACAACTCTAAAACATATCCTGCAAATTAAATCTTTTTCTTCTCCCTTGGGAACTGGAACCTTCAGAATACAAAAATGTCAGCTTTTAACAAATATTAACCTTTTAATTACAGCCTGTCTTTCTAGAGGGTGGCTGCTGGGGTTATAGGATGGACTGTTGGGCTATCCATCACATAGCTTCTGCCTGTGGGTCATTGCACAGCCTTAAACAACTACAGAAACCAAAAGATAAATCTTTTGATGAAATACTTGCAATTCTTTGGAGACATTTTGAGCTAATGCCAATGTTTATCCCAGAGTGATTTCTCTGCTGTCAACAGAAGCAAAGACTGTTTATAATGCAGTTTACATCAAGACTGAAACATGGTTCCATAGACTGCATCTGAGCACTAGCCAGGCAAAGCCCCTGGAGACTATTTTGTCTGCATTATTCACAGTACAGAATGCAAAATCAAAGTCAGAGTTCAGCAACAAGTGTTCATAGACAGAGTATAAGGTTATCTTTGAGATACTGAAATTTAGAGTGATGCATTTATCTCAAGTATTAAAAGCATTTATATACCTGCATTACCAAACAGGATAGCCCTAAGCAGCAGCCTTCAGGCTTACAATTACATACACACAGAGGTCTGGAGAGACATGTGATTATACAGGGTAGCAAGGAAGAAATCCTCTACACAGAAAAGGTTTTCAGCATACCTAGCCTTGCTTTCATAGAAAACATGCATAGTAGTATGAAGTTTGTTTATTTCATGATATTTTATCTGCCAAATTCCAGTCTCATAGTGTTTGGCGATTCTATGACAATACAGTGTGGGGATCCTCACTCCGTTTGCCTTACATCTATTTGTGATGGCTACAGTATTTCAGCTGGTGGTACCCAGACTTCTGTGGGACCTCACCATTTGTTCAAAGAAATACTACATATTGTTCAGCTTTTGGAATGGGTTCTTCTGTTCTTGGGTTTCAGAAACCCAGGAAACAAAAAGCAACACACAAATTAAATGTAAATAATCTAATACTCAAACAAATTTAAAGAAAATGTAGTTTGGAGGCCCTGACAGTACTTCCTGCTGTGGATGCATCTCTTACAGCACTCTCACCATGAGAATTGTTTACACCTTCAGTTCTCCTATTTGAGAGTTTGGACATTACTCACAGGAAAAGGTACTTGACAGTTAAATATATTACATACAAAGCCTTTATACTATGAATCCAAGTCCCTTTTTTTTTCTTCTCTTTTTTTATTTCTCCCTCCCCTTTATCAAAACCCACTATTGACTGGGGAGCAAAAGCCCCTAAGATACTAAATCTTCAGACCATGAAGGGAAATGGAATGATTTTCTAATGGAGTATATCTGAGTGCCTCTGGCTTTTAGAACCTGTCTTTAAAGTCTGCTTACTGAGGCATAGATGACCACTCAAACATAGACAGATTTGTCACTTTGGTTTTCAGGACACCCATCCTGTAAAGACCACAAAGTAATTGCAAGGACTTTAGTGGATAGACCTTCTCTTGCTATTCATGAAGTTCTTGAATTGGATTTAATTTCATGCCAGATTTGACTCTATCAATGGAAGACCAGCTCAAACGATTTAAGAAATGCCCAAGTAACACCAGCCATTGTTACAAATCTCTTTATGTTCCATAATGCAGAGCAAGACGAGATGTTTTGACTGTAAAAATCAAAGTATAACAACCAGTGTCTCAAGGGCTACTGTACATATTCAATGGTCTACCATTACTAAAGACATATCTTTGAATTATATTTCATCCAATTTATAATCCAGGTCTTCAAAGCCCTCTAGTATACTGTGTTATCAGTTTTTTCTCTCTTTTTCTCAGCCTTTCTGTTTGAGATATAATCCTTCTGATGTTGTGACTGCTTACCATTTCACAAGCTCTTGCACACTTGTTTTCATGCTATTGTAAGTAGCAGACTGTGATTTTAGGACCAATCTAAACCATCGTGTAAATGGTTGATGTGGAATGAACTAATTTGTGGATGCCCTGAGGATATAGAGCCCTTAACTCAGGAACTAGGATGATGGAACTGAGCTCAAGAATTCATGTAGATACTATGTTTAATAACAGTTACATATCATAAAGAATTTTCACCAGTAAATTTCAGAGTACTTGGCCAATGAAAGCATTTCAACTCTATGGTCAAAATGAAGCAGGAAATAGATAAAGACCCAACAGAAACACAATAGCACAGTTATGAATAAAGCCAAATTTCTTGGTGGCAAATGTTATGACCTGCCAGCTGTATCCACAGTCCCCCTACAGTGATGGGATTGAAAACTATGGTATACCTGCCTCACTACATTCCTTTTATAACCCCCTTTACTAGCTGTGACAATTCCAGATTCAAACATAAACTGACATTACCAAAACTTTGTGAAGCAAATGAATTTCATCTTTCAGTTCCTTTTGTTACCCAACCCTCAAAGACTTGGTCAAGCCCTTTGGAAGAAAACAAACAAGCAAACAAACAAACAAACAAAAAAAAAACCCAACACCCACCAACTCACTACCAAAATTCATAACCAGACAGCTAAATGTTAGACTTCGCTAGAAAGCCACCCCTTCTCAACATCCATACTTAGATTGTCATCTGGCTTGATAAGTTTTCTTAAAATACATTCCTATTTTTAGCTATGCTGCCATAAAAATGATGCAAATTGGTTCCATGGAAGCAGCTGCAGAGTCATACTGATTTGCACCACCTCCTCCACGGTAGGAATGTTAATAACCATGTTATTTTTGGTTCCTTTCCTGAGACTGGTTAAAACTTAGACAAACAAACCAGTTTTATGCTAGTTGAGTACTTCACCTTTTGCACTCAATAAAGTGCCTAATCAAACAACATCACACCCATCTTTTCTGTGTTCTCTAAAAAACCAGCACACAATGTTAACATAGGACAATGCCAGATTTCTTTTTTGTTGCCTGAACTCATAGCTCCCAACATATTTGAAACTACTTTTTACTTCATTGAGCCACTTGGAGTGTAGGCATGAAACGAATGAAGTGGCTAGACTCTGTTCAGTTTGTGTCTTAGTTTCACTTAGCTGCCACCAGAAACCGCTGTCAGTGGCTTCATATTTTGAAGCAGTCAAAACAGCTTTTGTGTTTGACAGTGTTTGGATGTGTTCCTGAATTCACATACAATGCACTAGAGATGAGTGATTTCAAACCCACTCAAACTGTAGATTTGGAAGTTGTTCTCGAATTCAAAGATTTTTAAAGAAGAGCAGAAAGACATGAGTAAAGATAAACTGAAATGAGGTAACAGGAAGTAAAACACATTTGGGAGCAAGCAGAATGGGAACCAGAGAGAATAGGTAAAGAGATCAATGGGAGAAGTTAATTTCTTCTTCCTCATACTAATTCAGCTTTTATACTCAGACAATACTTACACATCTTGCCTTAACAACAAAATCAGAGAAAAAATGAACTGACTGTACAAGTAATACAAAGTAATAACTATGCAAAGAATAAAGGGTTCATGAATTTCACCTGGTTTCAAAACCTGAGAATACGTCAAAAGTTTCAGTAAGATTGAAAAAAACTGCAAAATATAGGGGAAGAAATTTCATTCAATACAAAAGACAGAACAAATCATGTTTAGATTTATATTTAAATTAACCAGCATTGTAATACAAAGTTACATTTACTCATACATAGTCATTATTTCAGCCAGTGTAAATTTATAATGAAAAAACCTCTAGGTTTCACCAGTGATGAAGCTAACATAGTTATTTTAAACACATTTCACACAAATACTGTAGACTTTAGGCCTCCAGAAAAATAAAGTCCCACTAGATATCTTCATAAAATCTACCTGGTTGTTTTCCACAAGGATTTTTACAAGTAATTTTGAGCTTCTATGTAACTGAGGAGGGTTTGTTTGTTTGTTGCAGGGGGTTTTGTTTGGGTGTTGGGGTTTTTTTTTGGAGGTACTGGATGTTTGGTTGTTGGGGGGCTTTTTTGTTATTTTGTTTTGTTCTGGGGGTTTTTGTGTTTTTTTTAATTAACTAACAGAACAGAATGTTATCAGTAGTTTTTCTGGTATGTAACGACACCACATCAGCAAAAAAATTGGATGAAACCATGTTTCCTTGTCTGCTCCAGGCTTACTGGAAAATTAGGGAGAAAAATGAAGACCAAACTATCCACAAACGAAAAGGTGTCTCTTCTCTCCAAAGTTAATGTACATTGTCAGAATAAAAAGTTAAAATAGGTTTGCTACATTGTTTCTACAAAGAGCTGAAGCTACTGCCAAAACCACAGTAGATGCAATTCAAGGCAGCTGCATCAAAGTATCTATTATTGGCCTGGGCACACTAGTGTACAAAACCAGAGAAATTACTATTATATAACCATCAAGAAATAGAAAAATTATTATTTTGGTCAGAAACAAGTAAAATTCTAATTTAGTTAGAGAATATTGGCTGAGATTTTCAACAGAGTAAAAAGAAGCTAGATGCCCACATTCCCCTGAATTTTAATAGCATTTAGGTTCCTTTGAGTAGCCAAGACAATGCTTTCAATTAAACTATTTTGCATAATAATTTCATGACTTGATCCTGATATGCATGGAGACAATTCCCACTGCATTCAGTGAAAGTTTAGGGTAATCAGGATCTCTCAGCACCTGACTGAGAAAACCCAAACCATAAAATATCTCAGTAACCTACTTCATGGATTTAAAACAAAAATCAAAAGCCTACCAAAAGTAAAAAAAAAAAATTAAAAATTAAAAAAAACCCAAAATAAACCAAAATCCAAACAAAAATCCCACCAAACAACATACACTAAAGGGAAATTGAACTGCATTTTTTTTTAACCTCAATGTAACTGCTTCCTTAGGTGAACTTTTTGAGTATTAGCTACCAAGAATGACCCTTCCCCAGGCACTTAGAAGCAATAGCTATCTGATTAAGACACTCACAGAGACAGAAATAAGACACAGTCCTTGTTACAGTACAAAAGGTCTTTTTATAAAAACTGTACTTCCCATCACAAACCATTCAGTAAATATGCTGTGACATCTGCAATTGTACATTGTTACATTATCAAATAATAGACAAGTAAAAAATTAACATATTGTCATTAACTGCTCAATCTAATACACTGACCAATGTACTTTATCATGCATTCATGGCAGGAAGCATGTGAAATTTGATGTCTACAATAAAAATATTTGAACATATTTTTGATTCATTTAACCCTATATCTTTCTGAAGATAAGCAGATAGTCTGCCATTCAGTAGGAAATCTTTTGGTTTGGAAACTTTCTTGGAGAGCTAATGAGCTAATTGAACCTTTAGCAATGAGGAGATGCTTGACTTTATGCTGTATGCACATTCATTCCAGTCCTAAGAGTATGTTATAGTTTTAAGCATGTGTTTAAAACTACCCTGGTATTCTGGTATGAAAGTGGTAGGATAATATACTTGCTTATAGTATGGTAGGATCCTATGTCCAAACTATGCAAAAATAATATGCTTATTTACCATTGAAGAATAAAATAAAAATTGTGTATGGAGTTATTTTATTTTCACATGGACCAGCATTCTACAGTATGTAAGTGCCAATTCCCTTTAAATCCTAGAAGATACAATTAAGGGACATAAAACTACCACCTTCCAGTCAATTTAGTTGTTAACTAAACCATGACGACATCATGGTTATGACACAATAATCCTGCAAAAAAAGTATCACTGCATCTGAATAGTATCTGATCTACATCTGAAGCAGTTCAAGGTCTCAAATGAAACTCTCTGTAATGCCATCCCACCCAGTTGGAATCTGGGTCATCCTGAACTCCTAGTAAGATAGCAAAACCTGTTTGCACAGCATGCCAGTGGAAGATCTGTCTTTACAGGTTCATTTGCAGTCATTTTTGCAGTACTAGATTAATTTCGTTCAAGGCACACCTCAGAAAAGGTTTAAATAGCTACAGCAGTAAGTTTTCACAATCTTTTGGATTTCTAAATTCAGTGAAATAGCAAGAGTTCTCCTTAGTCATTAGTCATTTCCATTTAGCATGACTTCTCTTACATAGAAAACACGGATTTCCAGAGAGAATACCAATATAATGGCCAAGCAAGATACCAGAACACAATAGTTGAAACAAAAATCAATATTGAGCCATACAGATCCTAGAGTACACTGGAAATAAAACTGTTTTCCACTGTAAATGTAATCCAAGAATATAATATATTCAATACATTTAATATTGATTATTTTAGCAGTATTTCTGAAGGCTAATAAATACAATGTGCATTAGCTTCAATGTACTGGAGTACAAAACCGGCTTTTGTTGTCCTAGCAACAGCCAGAAGAAAATGATATCACAAATGAAATTCAATGGAAATTCAATGGAAATGCAGTGCTTCACTGAAATTGACAACTAAATGATTTTAAAACATGGCAACTTAAAAATATATTTTATGAACTTGAATCTGACCTTTCTAAACTGAGATCACTCTAAGGAGTAGATAGGGTGGGAAGTGTGAACCCACTTTTTAATTAAGAATAAGGAGAAGGAAATTAAATTGCCAGACTGGAATATTTTGTGTATGTATCTGCTTAGTTTCCTTTGGCTACCATTGTCTATGTAGTAGAGAATTCCCAACTCTTCCTGTGACTAGGGAGTAATATAGGAGGCTATTTCTACAAAAAGGTATGAAAGCAAATCTAAGGCACCATGAGGGGCAGAGAGGAGCACTGGATCTGTACGCCATTTAATAGAACAAGGTATAATCAAATATGTCATGTTTCTTTGAGACAGTCTCACTTTCTCTGGTAGTTCTTTTTCTAGAAAGGGGACTAGAGAATGTTACTCTACATCCCCTCCCCCACATTGTTTCATGATGGTCTATGGTCTGAAGATCCCACTGACTTTCATCACTTCGCACTTAACTGAAGAATCAGATTTGTTGCCTTGGTTCAGCTTCTATTGCAATTAATGAATTGAGTAAGAGTGTTTCTGTTTACATTAACAGGGCTTATACAATATATTTTTAGTGAGCATCTTCAACAAGAATTTTCTAAGGAACAGAGAAAGCAAACAGCTAAATATATTTCAAGATCCATATGAATTAGAATGAATCAGGAAACAAAAATAAATTGTGATAGGTCCTGAAAAAAATGGCAGGAATAGGTTTAACAGATTTATGGTAACCTGTATGTTCATGCAGCCTCATAAAAGTATCTGAGATGACCAGATCTGAGATGACCAGATCTGGTCTGATGACCAGACACCATTATCAAGTGTCTATAATATGAAAGTAGTGACATACAATTGACACTTCTGAGAAAGATTTACTGTTCATTGGTCACGCAAACCAGAACAAAGTTCATAGGAAATAATAGTTGAATACGCAGTATGCTCACAGTGAAATCAGATATGAAAAAACAATGAATATTTTTGAATACTCATTTAAAGCTGATAACTACTTACCATTTCATCAATTTAATATCTGTATTTACAATTGCAAGAAGGAAATTCACAGAGAGGATTAAAATGTATTTTAAATGAAGTTCAGTTAATTGTAACTGTAAAAAATCTCAACCAACCAACCAAAAAAAAAAAAAAAGACCACACCAGGATTTTTTTGTAGCTTCTTAGAGTTAAACTACTATTTAGGAAATCATAAAAATCAGGAGTCTGAAAGAGTTATATCCCAGTAGAATCTCATGTAATTTTAAAATAAGATAACCAGGTATCTGGTTAAAGAAAATATACCATATACATTTTTATACATCATTGCAAGGGAATACAGACAACCTGCGGGCATGACGTGATCAGGAAATGAAAACAAAATGGTCTTCCTAGAATCCTGGAACAGCTAATTAGCACCAATAGCACATATTCTACTTCCTGGAGAAGATACCAGTCAGATGAAGCTATCCTTTAGATAGACTTCTTTAGACCTTATAGGAGTATTTAGTTTTGCCCTGTCTTTGCCACACAGAAATGAATATGTCTGGATTTTGTCAGTTTTTTGAGGTTTTTTATTTCATTGACCCATAGTGGATTTTTTCTAATCTTGAATGAATTTATTTGTTGCTTCTGTTGTTCATTTTTGCTATATGCATTATCACAAGCATATATGGTATGTCTATGTATAATAGTGGACCCCATTTATGATGTAGGTTTGCTTTATTCTATTGTTTGTATTAACAATAGATTCCTTAAACACAGTACTAAATAATGTGAACAGCCAATAATTTTGTTTGGTTTTAACTTAAAAAGTAGAAGTATAATAATCAAACATCCACAAATCCTTAGAAATGGTTTTAGAAATCTCTTATTAAAGGGGTAAAAAATTTTGGTTTTGGTTTTGGGGTTTTTTTACACTGAAAACTAAAACTAAGCACCAGTGTGCAACTTCACCAGCTACACTGGGACCTCAATGGAACAGATGCAAGGAAATATAGAATACAAACTTGTCAAGGCATATCTGAAACTGCATGAAGGACAGAGCTAGTAAGATAGAAAAAGTTCAATACTCATGATCTATGAATTTTCACAGATACTAAGAAATTCAGCATTAAATATTTTAGTGCCCAAGTGCAAGACTTGGGATGATGAAACAGACGATGATGCAAAAAAACTATTTTTTTTAATGAAGAAGCATCAATAACTTAGGGTAACCCATACCTCTACAGACAAACATCCTTGTGTAACACAGACTAATTTCATCAAGCCAAATGTGACATATTAACATAGTATGTAAAGACAGACAAAACCCAATGAAATACTTAAATTTAACTATAAAATATATACACTATTCTTTCATTAAGCAGCATATATTTTCAGTAGGATTATAGCTACAGCCTATAGATGTCACTTTGGAAATACAACTAGAATAAAATAGAGTTTGCTAATGGCTTGTTTGCAAAGGAAAGTTGTATGAAGGTTGAAGTATACAATATTCTGCAAAGAAATTAAACCAACTCTTCATTTGTGAGTATCCCTATTCAATACTAACGGGCCTCATTCTTACTTAGCTAGTAATGGGTTAGAAGTGATATAAGCATAAATATAAATATCCACAAGGGACATATACAGTAATAATACAGCTAATTAGCAATGCCAATAATATTATATGAATACAGTAGGAAAAAAAAAAAAAACTTAAAAACCCACTGAACAAGCAGTACTACTGGACATAAGACGTGACTGTGATATATTTGCTGGACAGTAGTGACTAGTTGTCTTTAGTGGAAGCATGCCTTGTTGGAGCTGTTCTAGCCAACACTGGGTCTGTATGCATAGAGAGAAGGGAAGCCACAGGAGTTAGGGTTGTACTAACTCTCTGGAGAGTCAGATTTTTTTAAAAAGTAATTCCTGACACTAAAGCTTTACTGGCTTGTACTTAACAGCAGCTCTACAATATTTCTGTAGAATTCCTTGCTCACACACTGTCTCTGTTTTTCAGTAGTGTCAATTAGGTATTAGACATGAAGAGAGGAGACTGCAGCAAAAAAATCTCCATTTAAGCACACTTACACAGAAAGGAATGGG
>NW_009938091.1:12220-15078 GCF_000696875.1 Nestor notabilis | reverse complement strand
GGCCACGGCACCCATTAAAATGTGGATATTCACTGTTTGGGGAGGTTTTGCTCTTTCTCTTCTAACAGGCAGATTTTTTTGGGGGGTGGGGTGGTGGTGTGTCCTCCCTGGTCACAGAAAGGGCCCCACAGATGTGACAATGACCGTCTGAAAAGCCCCAAGACCTTGAGAGTGGACAGAGCATCGCCTGACGCTGCAGCCCCTGGCGGCCCAGCTCCACCCCAGGTTCCCAAACACCGAGAGGAGGCAAAAAAGCTCCACTTCTCTGTATTTTCCACTTCCACGAGAAAACAGCGTTAAATATTCTCCCTGATTCTGGGGAAAAGAAAAGGAGAAGCCAATTTTGCATATGCTTACTTTCATTTAATATAAAGAGATACACAGTTATTTGGGAAAAGCTATGTTCTATGGAATGGAAATCTATAGAATCAGAATGCGTACACGGGTGTAATATAGCGATGAATAAAGATCTGAGCGCATTTATGGTTTAAGAGCAAATAATTTAGTACTTCTGCGCAGAGTTGTCCTTGCTATAGACTCGCAATTTTCTAATGAATACGGGAAAGGAGAAAGAAGAGAGAAAGAGAGAAATAAAGACAAAGAAATAAAAGGAAGAAAGGAGGAAAGAAGGAAAGAACTAGAGAAAGAAGGTAAGAAAGAAGGAAAGAAAGAAGGAAAGAAAGACGTGAGGGACTAGGAGGAGGGATTAGATAAGAGTCCGATCATTGGACCAGTGTTTAATTTGTAATTTATCCGCTCTCAGTACATGAGGTATTTTAAAGCCAGTACCTCCGGATACATTAATTTAGACATATATATTAATTTTAACTGAGTGTGGCACCACTAAAACACTCAACCCTCACCCCCGATGAAGAAAAAGATGCAAATATGGGGGTTTATTCTGCGGAGGAAAAAAGGAGCTACTCGCAGAGGCCACAGAAGTGACTTATTTAAACAGAGTTTTTTGTACCCCAATCCCTCTGCTTCTTCAACTGAAAATAGACATGGATGTGCTTTTGCGTGCGAGGTCATATTTTAGAGGTGGAGGGCCGTGAGTGCGTAGGGGAAGGCAGGTTATATGCACTATATTGTATATACATTATGTATAATGGATATCTACATTAGCTCCATAGGTAGATGGAAAGGGGCGACCACAGACTTTTTCCACCGCTCTACCTTCCCCGCCAGCATTTATCTTCTAAAAACTGGATATACATTTGGAAAATGTCACCCCGTGAAGCAGCTGAAGGATTTTGTTTCATTTTATTCTGATTAATGCGGGGATGGAAGAGAGAACCCAGAGCCACCGCGTCCCCGATTGCGAATTATTGAAGTTTATCCCCATAAATTCTTGAGATTCGCCTTTGATCAGTGCTTATCAGAGGGAAATACACTGAGGTGCTGGCTGTTGTGGAAAGAAAAATACTAAAAAATAATAAAAAAGGGGAATGCGGGAGCAAAAGTCTTAAAGTGCAATACTTGGAAACGATTTCCTGAGTATTTAAGGATTAAATACCACGCATGCAAACGCGTGTGCGGTTTTAATAAGGCTGGGGCGGATTAACCGCCCACATTCTATTCTGAACTTTGCATTTCGGGGCTATTTTGCTAATAAAGGGATTACCCAACAGAAAACACATTTTTTCCCTGCGACAATTTCCGACTTTTTACACAGTTTTTGCACATTTTAGTGGCGCTGCTAAAGTTATCAAGTGGGCATGTCTGGCGAATAAAAGCTTTGCTTTATTTATTTATTTTTTAGGTTTGGATGTGGTTTATATGTTTTCCTTTGTGTTTAAATAAGTATTTTGAGAGGTTTGGAAAGGGGGTGGGGGGGAAGAGAGGGAGTCTGTGGAATAGAAATAGGTGTTGCTTAACGAGCTTCTCTGGGTTTCCTGTCTCCTCTAAGTTGAGTTTCTCAGCGACTTTAGGAGCAAGTATAGGACGCTGTGAAGTTTTACTTGCATTCCCCAAACCTCGCCGTTTCACAGGCTTCAGCAGCTCCCTGCAGCTGAGCTGTGCAGGGGAAATAAGGTAAATAAATAGATGTTCCCCCGGCCTCAGCTCTCCCTGTGGAGAAGGTGGGAAAGGACCCGTGGCTGAGAAGATGAAAATAAGGCGGAAGGCCGATTGGCAAAAGCTTGGTGATGTTGGTAATTATTAAGCCCAACTCTTCTTAACGCCTCTTCGGCATCACTTCTATTTGAATCCGACACCCGCCGCACATTTTTATCCCAGACGGTCCCAGCCTTGCCTGCGGTTGGGAAGCAGAGTTCAATCTGCTTTTATCTTGATTAAGTCCACATGATTTTGAACTTGCAGCTCAGGTCCAGAGAGATCTAAGTCGACTTTTTTTCTCTCTCTCTCCTTTTTTCCCCCCTTTGAATTGTTCACAGCTTATATAGTTTTCTTTCGCAGCCTGGCGTCCATCCAATTAAATTTATCTTTGCCATTTGGGGACTATAATATTTTCCAAGCGCTTCCCACTTGTAGCTATTGTCTCTCCCTTCAGATTTCCTCTACACATACGTGGTGTCTAGTGATCTGTTTACTGGCCTGAGTTTCCTTTCTTTATTTTTTTGAAGTCCATTTGAGGAAGTAATTCTAATACTGTCGTGGAAGGGAGGGAAAAATCACCCTGAGAACATCTGATAGGCCAAAGTCATTAGACATCACAAGTTGGAGCCTATTTAGCAAAAGCGAAGCACATCTCTTCAGCTGCGGGGAGATGCAGCTGCTACAGAAGTGCTCTGTGCTCCCCAACACCGCATTTCCACTCCGAGTGAGCACAGGTTAGCACTGCAGGTTGGGAAAACTCTGCTCGTTTTATCCCTCCAATGCTAACTCTGATCAACTGG